>NW_019154092.1:7155267-7173768 GCF_002288905.1 Enhydra lutris kenyoni | reverse complement strand
AAGAAGAAGAAGAAGAAGAAGAAGAAGAAGAAGAAGAAGAAGAAGAAGAAGGATCTCAGAGCCCTTTGAAAGTAACAAGCAGATTTGTTAAGAATGACAAAGTCACAACATGGTACCAACTATATCTGATTTACTACTTAATCTTTAAACCAGAGGTTTTCCAGTTGGCTACTCAGTGAAATCACCTCACGAGATTTTTAACATATGTGACAGCCTGGGTCCCACCCCAGGCCAATGAAAGCAGAGCCCCTGGACACACAGCTTCTTCTCATTGTCCCTCAAACTAAAGTTCTCTGGCTCGTGTATCTGCCTTTTCTCTAGCTGTGTGGTCTGTGTGGCATTTGGGGCCAGCTTCCATATTCTCCTTTTCTATAGCTATGGAGGAACATTCTAAGTCTTTTTTTGTAGCAAGCATCCTTTCTGCTTGGAAACAAAGTTGCAAATAGACTCCATTGAATGGCCTGTTCCAACAAGCCCTAAGTAACATGTCAAGCCCACCGCTGTGGGCGGCTCAGCCCATTCCGCTGCTCAGCCCTTCCTGCCCAGCGCCTGCAGGCTCCACCAACATTTGGAGCAGTACGATTCTAAGGCTAGCTCACGTTCACTCTTACGCTTTTGTTCTCCCAGGATATTTCCAGCCTTAGCTAGTGTAGAAGCACTCTGGATTTTCAGAACGTATTCCAGATGCAAATAATCTCTCTTGATAACATGTATGCCTGAATGCAACGGATACTCATATATATATTACAGAAATAAAATTGCGAAGCTCTGTGGCACCAATTTCAAAATCATCTCCTATAACTGAGAACTATGGCTTAGGCATTTCGCCAAGTGGTAAAACCTTAGCCACATCTCTAGTACACCTTCCTAATGCACGGTGGCTGGAGGGGGCTAAGTTTCCAGTCTTTAAGTGCCCAGGGGACTTCAAGATTTGATCCAAACGATACACAGACTACAAGTGGCAAGTGTTGCTGCCCTTCTCCCTTGTGCCCTATAGAGAAAGCAGTTCACTTCTTTGTCCTTCAGGCAGGGTCAGCCCGTGGGTCTCAGCAAGGGAGGTCCTTGTGGGGGCGTGGGAGAGGAAACGGAATACAGTGTGTGTTTCAGGTCAGAGGTAACTAACTCCTGGAGGCTTGGGGCTGCCCTGGGGCTTGTGTGGATTCTAAATCAGCTGCAAAACTGGCCTGCAGTGAGTATGGAGGCAGTGATAATCTTGAGGACAGAGAGCAGTGATAATCTGATCCCTTGGTAACACTCTCTGGGCCAAGTCAGCCCGGAATAGGTGCATTTATCAAATGAATTTGACTAGTAAATGGGGGCTCTAAAAAAAAAACTGGTCATTTTCCGTTCTTTTCCCAATGTATTAATCATGCCCACTTTTCATTTCTGACAACTTCTATGGCTTGGAAAGATGGCGTTAAGAGTTTGAAAATGAGCACAACTGCCCCTCTTACTGTCTTCAGTGTCCCAGACTTCACTGGCACGAAAACAAGGACAAGTTCATTCCCATGGAGAGAATGACTCCTCCCTGTCCTTCGACTCTCGTCCAGAAAGAATGATCCTCACTTCTGTGGCTTGTCACTGAGGCAGGTCGAACAACTGTGTGGAGAGATGTAGAGGACCAGTGAGTGGGGACACTTGCTGAACGTGGTTCAGAATGGCAGTGGAGGCCCCTGGGGACCACCTCACCCTGACTGACCCAGGTGTCTCAGCGGGGCTAGTTTCCTCCGGAACGAAAACACCCACGAATGAAGACCACAAATTTCAGTGGGCTGTGCTGTGAATTCAGAAATTTCTTTAAGAATAGAGAATATGTGAAGTCATATCCGGGAATCAAACAACAAAAGGGGGGTAAATTTTGAAGCAATGGAGCACAATTTCCTTACCACCATGAAAATCTCTGAAAAGATGTTGTCAAGTGTCCCTTGTCCCTCCATGATGCACAGAGTAGAGTTTCACTCCTTGTGAGCTCTCCGAGGATGGGGTGGGGGATGGTGGAAATAGACAAGCTAGCTTTCCAGCATCACAAATTCAAAATAGTCATATTAGCTGTTCTTAGAGCTATTTTACCTGGTTATTTGGGCTCCCACAAAGCACAAACCAAACACTCACCTGCTTTTCTTCGGCTAATGTCTAGAAAAATCTATTTTTTTCCCTTTTTGGCCGCTTCTTAACCTCCCTTTTCTCCAGTGCTACTTATAAAATGGCCAACCTTTCATTCTGAGTAATTACTTAGTAGGACCAGACACTGCTCTTTCCCACAGCGTGTCTCCCTTCTCTGTGATTCTGAGACAAAGGCAAGCGACATTTCTCAGAAAAAGTCGGAAAATTAGAACCCAAAGAAGTGTGCCGCTGGGTAACCCAAAGTTTCTGGGAGGTGCCAGATCCGTTTCCTGCCTCCAGGGTTTCCCTTTCCTGGTCCCCAGAGAGAAATGCCACCCGTGCAATTTTCCGTGTCTCATTCCGAACTCACGAAGGTTCTCATTATATTTTCAACACGAAACCTCAGCATTCAAAACTAACCATTTCAGGATGAAAATGAAAAGATATGCAAGCCTCTGTTAACGGGAATAATTAGAGGAACAGAATCTCAGCTGTGCCAACCGCTCCCTTCCCTTCGAGGATGTGGACAGGCCAGAGAGCCTGATTCACACCCAGAACCTTCCCCTGGCTTTCCTTGAGGCCAAATGACCTTCTGCACCATCCTGGAGAACCCCCTCTTATTTATTTATTTATTTATTTATTTCCCAGCAGTCCTGATGGGAAAGGCAGGGGCTTAGAAATTTCTGCAGGAAGCTGGCCAATGCCTATGCTTTTCAAGTTTACCTGGTGTCCTTGGCTTCCTGGAGGAGGGATCACAGGTGGGATTGCATTTCAAGCATGGCCCAAGGATCAGCTGTGTCATGCTCTAGGACTCTGCACTTCTGCCTGCCAAAGGAGTTTGTCCAGAATTTAAATTTGGTGGAATTTCAGATTTTTTTTTTTTTTTTTACAGAGAGAGAGATCATAAGTAGGCAGAGAGGTAGGCAGAGAGAGAGGGGGAAGCAGGCTCCCTGCCGAGCAGAGAGCCTGATGTGGGGCTCGATCCCAGGACCCTGAGATCATGACCTGAGCCAAAGGCAGAGGCTTAACCCACTGAGCCACCCAAGCACCCCTAAATTAGGTGGAATTTCACAGAACCTGTACACCGGTATGTTTTCAAATAGAATGTTTTTTTCCAGAGAAGGTTGTCCATACCTGTGGAGGAAATGCCCTGAGCTTTTCCAGGGAGAAGTAAGCCAGTTACTGAGCCCCGTGGAATTCCCAGCTGAGCCTTGTACAGGGGTTGAGGCCAGCTTTTGGGGCAGCCCAAAGAGTTCAGGAATTGAACAGTGGCCAGACAGGTGCTATTCGGTCCAGAATTACCACGATCTTTGTTATTTGCCTCATTCATGGGCACCCAACCTCATTTACTTTTAGTCATGAGAAACCTCCTTCCCTGAGGGATCCATTAGTGGGAAAGAGAGGCTAATTTCAGATATGGGAACTGGAGGAGGTAACAGATAGCCCGGTCTACCTGGCCCAGGTACGGGCCCACGGGGAAACTCTGAGGGCTCAGCCTGTGTGGGAAGGGTGGCGGATTCCAGGGACACGGGGGTCAGAGAGCACCACGGGCCTGCGAGGAGCAGGGCCTGCGAGAAGAGTGGTTTCCAGTGAAGCTAGCATGTACACTTTTTTTTTTTAAATTTTATTTTATTTTTCAGTGTTCTAAGATTCATTTAGAAGCACACTCTGCAATCCACAGAGGGTCAAGACGTAAAGGTTCTTCAGTATGTTTTGATGGGACACCCAGAATTTGGCTTTATTTTCTATCACTACTGTGAAAGGAGCAGAAGTTATAATTTGTGAAGTGAAATTCATCAACATATAGAAAGTTTAAAAAAAAATGGCAAAGTGTCAATAAACTATTCTTGGGGAGGTCCCGTGGTGGGGTTGAATTCTTCTGAAGCACGGGCTTGGAGCCCATGAATCACTGTGCTTTCCTCTTAGCCCTGCCACATAGCGATGGGGAGAATTGCACTCCGAGGCTCAGTTTACTTGTTTTTAAGGTGGGAAAATTATATGCGACTTAGGAGAGAGCTGTGGGTGTTGTGTATGAAACTATCACTTCATAGTCGCTGAAATGTTAGATCCACACACCCTCTTCTTTCAATGAATGGAAGACTTCAAAATTCAGTTTTCTGCTTGGCCTAGGTTAAATCTCTTTCAGTTCCGTCCTTGTTTAAAAAGTCTTTCTAAAATGAATTAGTGCATTAAATCTGACTTCTTCTGAGTCACTCAAAAATTCAACATGCTGTTCCTCCATGTTGAATATCCATTCGTACTGTCCTATACTGTGAGTGTAAGAGATCTGGGGAATTGGGATGGACATGAATTATAAGGAACTGTAGATATTTTAAAAATTCTGTTCCCAGTTTTCTCACTTAGCTATTTTTCCGGAAATGGAGTAGAATCAATAAACATGTAATTATTGAAGAGTTTTTGTTGAGTTTAAGTTAATTGAGATTTGTCGTACATAACTATCTCCTTATCTTTCTGATGTCTAATACCTATATGCAACTAAATCTTTCAACTAGGATGAGGTTATGCTTGGGGTCCAATCTGATTATGTGTCCAAAAGTTATTTCCTGACATTGGTGAACCCGATTTGTACATCATTTATAGAATGGAAAGATTTAAAACTCAGAGAGAAACGATGAACAGACTGTTTCCTTATTCTGTCCATCAGCATTTGCTGAGTCACACTGAGCTCTTGGTGCTGGATGCTGTCAGATCTGAACGTGGTACTGGTCACGGGAGGGGCAGATTGAGGGAGATCTCAAACTGTCTCATCATTCCCACCAGGAGCACACGTGGACTGTGGAAGTGCCTCCTCCTGGGGTTCCTAATGGGAGGGGGACCCCCATTGGAAGTGGGAGTGGGGAACATTGGGCACACCATTATCAGTTAGATCCACCTGCTGCTCAGGTCTGGCTGAGAATAGGACGTCTGCGAGGGGTGAGCTGAGTGTGTGTGTTCTTCTCATATTCAGTTTCCCCCCCGACAGGTCACGAGCAGTTTGTGGGTAATAAAAACATGGACTGGCATGTCCAAAAATGAATGATGAGACTAAAAGATATCAGAGTGACTTCAGTGTAGTGAGGCTAAGTATTATTTTATGAAACTTGTATTTCAGTTGTGTGTATGAGTGTATGCCTATGTCCTGGTTCATGACATATAATGTGGTTCCTTCTATAGGTCAAGGTCAAACAAGATTGAAATGCCACTGAGTTGGCAATGGGTTCCCCACTGGAGGTGGTTGGGATGGGTTTTATCTCCTGTAAATCATGAGTGCCAGATTTTACAAATATGTGACAAATGACACGCTAATCCTCTACAATGTTCCTTCATATGGTCCTGGAACAAGATCCTGATGCTGAGAGCTCTTCTGGTCATGAAAATAGAAGAGGCTACCAATTCAGAGCAGAGGACAGGGCTCTGCCTATAAGGGAAAGCCTTCCGCTGTGGGGAAGAGGACAAGAATAATACTTTGTGTTCTTAAGGCAAGTACTATTATTCATCATCTTGATGGATCCCCTGTTTTCCAACATCTCCTTGAACGCATCTCTCCAAATGACAGAATGTCCAAACTTTCTTGAGACTGTTTTTAAACCTACACCTTTTTATTTAATGTTAGCATTTCCAACAAAATCCTGGAATCATTTCAGCTTCCATTCCAGACGTCAACATATACAGTTCTTCATTCCAGACTCAAACAAGCTAATCAGCATCAGCATTAAAATAGTTTAGTTCTGGGAGCCCTGGACGGCGGGCAGGAGAAGAACAGAGTCCTCGCCTGCACACCCTTCCCTGTGGGTCCTCGGCTGGTCATGTCCCCTCTTCCAACCTCCTATCCTGAGCCAACAAATTGAGAAGGTGGGTCCACTTTGGACCATCTCTAAAGCTTCTCTCAACTGCAACCCTTTCCTTCTCTAGTCAAGTTAATTGTTCTTTTTTATGTCCAGGAACAGCAGGCCACAGCCACTTCCTTTCTTGAAATTTCTGCTTGAGTGTGGCCTAAAGCATAGGCTTACTCCTGTCTCGAGGGCAAGATAAGCTTCTGACGCCTGGTAGTAAGACACATCTAATTGGCACACATCGGGGCCATATGGACTGCTGTGGAGATTGAATAAACGCCAGGACTAATTTAACTGGGTTGTTTGGCATGGAGGAGGTTGTCTGTATTTACAAATTATTTAGGACTGGTAAAGTATCTTTTTCTCCCAGAAGCATAAACCACTTTTTCAAGCCACCCTTCCATTCTTTCTAAATTCACCTAATCCCATTCAGTGTAGAACAACTACAAGGCTTTTGACTCCAAGATATAAAAAGAAAAGAACCTAATAAAAGTCATAGAATGTCAGGCTAGTGATCCTCCATGTCAGTTTATCTCCGACTCGGGTGCTGAGAGATGTGGGCTGGGTGAGTCCTGCACTTTTCCTGCGTGACATTGATCCCTAAATATTAGCGATGCCTGCAGAATATTCCCAGATTTCCCTTAAGACCCCATTAATTAGGTCTAGTATGCATGAATTTATCTGAGTCCATTTGAATCTATTTATAATTTCCCCTGACATCCTCAGCATAATTTGCTCCATATGTTTACAGCCTGCATAGTAAACAGTATTTCCTCCTATTTGTCTCCAAGACAACGTCCCTCAAACTTTAAGGATTCTCTGTCTTTTTGCTTAGTGTTTGTGACTGAGCTGGGCTTTCCCCTGGCATCTTCATCCTGTTGTCTTTCAGCCTCTGTTCCCAGGCAGAAGAGCTCCCCCTAACCGTACCCCAGCCCCCGCCATGGTAGCAGATACCCCACCCATGTCCCTCTCTCTGGACTTTTGTGAAATATTCTTCTTGATGCTTGTGGGAAGAATTATCCACAGCATTCTAGAGACTTGCCTTGGTGTCATTGAGATTCACACTTTCAAAAGAATAACTTCTTGTGCTTTTAGGGCCAAGTTTCTTTGACACAATGACCCAGAGTCACCTCTGGGTTATGAGTTAAAAACTCATGTCAGTTATCATTCTGTCCAAATGGACCTCACGCTTGACCAGTCAGGCCCCTGGTCTACCCAACTTAGCAAAATAACTCATTGAAGATCTATTGTAAGTCTACTCTGAGTTCTCTACTTATAACAATCTCATATTCTAGTTCAGAAACTATGCACACGTGCACAAACACACACACAAGCACATTACGAAGGAGCCAGGGTTTCCACTAGGTTTTGAAAAGATTTGGTAGAATCCAAATGAACAGCAAAAGAAGATTAAAGGAAGAAAACTTGTTAGATGTCCCTTAGTCTTCATGGCCACAAATGGAGGTGGGAACGACCATTTCTATTGGCCAAGATGCAGAGACAGACTCAGAGAGGTTGAAAGTCTGCCCAGGGCATGATCCTGCCATGCCCTTTCGTCGGCAACATGAGATCCCATTCTCCAAGGCCCCCATGACAGAGAATTCAACATGAGCCTTTTACCCTGACCTGCCTTGCACCATGCTTTCTGAATTTTTCCTGGTCTTCCCAGCTTCTGACATCCTGAATTGACTTCCCAGTTTTGGTCATGCTGCCCTTGTGACCCAAGGCATGGTTCTTCACCCCAAGTGAGCCGTCTCTGTGTTCCCTCTCCATCACAGCATCAACTGCATGCGTGGCCCCTGGGCCAGGCTGCCCAGACCTCATCCCTATCCTGCTGAGGGGACATGACTTTCATTCCCAAAATGGAACTCTGACCTATTGGATTATAAAGTCTGTGTTTTTCCCCTCGATCCATATCACCTCCAAGGGAGGAATGACAGGATGTATCAGGTAGCAGAGAATACATAACGCATGGTGGCTTGTGGCCTGTTACTAGATTTAGAGCTAGAACCCTTAGGAACATATTGGCTGTTCCTCATTTGCTTTGCGGGCCAGAAAAACCTAACAAGAAAGTTGCCCAAGAGCTACTGAAGTGGAATAAAATATTAAATTTCTTTATTTTTGTAAATCAAATAAAATGACTTAATTTCCTACACAGCAAGCTTAGAAACAAAAGGGCTAGGAGTCTCTTTCTGGGACTTTCTCTGCCTCTGTGTCCTGCTTCCCTGCTCCCACTCCAACTTTGGATCATACAAGATACCGGCGAGGACGCATTTGTGGCTTCTGCTTTGCTGGGGTGCTTTTCATGAGCTCACTGATGAACCTCTTGTGGGCAGTTCTTGGGTGACTCCAAGTCAGGCCAGGAAGATCCCCTTGTGGCTCCTGAGAGAGATGGGGTACTATACTCCCCGGTTGCATTTTCTCCCCCGACACACATATATCCCAGCTTGTGTCACAGTGCAGTTGGGGTTATGAGACTGGCTCCTGACTGTGGGATTTGGCAGAGGTGATGTAGCTCACCTCCCGGAGTGACCACAGAACCCGCATAACTCTACACCAGCTCCATCTGACAGAACTTTCTGCCAGGCTGGAAACTTTCCATACATGTGTTGTCCACTATGACAGCCACAAGTCTTAAGGCACAGAAGACCTGAATTTTTAATTTTATTTAATTTTCATGAACTTAAGCTCAAATAGCCACATGTGGCAAGTGACCACCATACTGGGTGGTACAGATCTAGCCCCTCGTTCTCCTTCTGCAGTGACCTTGGAAGTCATGTGTTCTAGAAGGTGTAGTTGCAAGACAGAAGCTGCCCAGGGCCCAAGGTTACCACACGGAGCCTCACTGCCCAGGAAAGTTGGTAACTTACAGTAGCTTGACTCACTTGTTTGGGGGGTATATTTGTTAATGCAGCATGACCTGACCTGCCTGAGTATGGCAGCTTCTGGGGCCTCACCGTTCCCCCCATTGCCATCCCATCCGAGTCAGCTCTAACCCAGACCTCCAGCAAGCTCTGCCCCCATCCCCTAGGGTGCCCACGTCTGTGCTCCTGCCCTGTTCCTTTCCTTTTCCTTCACTGCTCAATCCCTTCCCTCTTCAGCCTTCCATCTGCCAGACTTGCAGCCTGGCTTGGTTATCTTCAGTGGGCCTAGACTGTGGGGACAAAAAAAAAAGTCTATTTTGGTTTTTTATACTAGGCTCTGCCTAGCAACTTCTCTCTGTCTCTCTCTCTCTCTCTTTTCAGCTCTGTTCTTCCCCAGAGTCTGCCACCGAGAAAAACAAAGTACAAAATTTCTCAATAAGTACTATACTGCATTAAATTATTAATAAATCATCTACTTTTAACTACAATTGCAGAACTCTGGGAGTGGAGATAAGGGAAGAAATTATTTTCCTTTATTCATGCCAAGTTGGCACTTTTGTCAAAGGCCTGAAATCCTGGCATGGGAAGTTCCACAGAAACAATTTATTTGAAAGTATAACCCAGCTGGGGCAAGCCACAGAGAGCTCAGCTCGAACCCCCCACCCACCCCAGCTGAAATCAGCAGCCCACAGAACAAACCCCATCCCCACAGGGCCTTAGGAAGAAAGGCATATATTACTGCAACTTTCAGTCAAGTTTCTTGGAGAGACAGAGCAGAAAAATCACAGCCCGTGCCTCAGAGTAAATGAAACTCCCCATTAAACATTTCTTTTATTCCCCCCCAAGTTTCTCCCCCTTGCGGGCCGTTTCTTCTCTTACTCATCGCTCTCCTGGCCTCTCAAATTCCCTCCTCACACTCTGAACAACTTCCTTTCTCCCTCCACTTGAGTCCTTCACTCAGCAAAACAATACCTCCCAGAGCCGGTCCAACAGTGAGGATGTCCCCTCACACATGTCTTTGTGAGGGGGGCTTACCCACCGCCCCCCACCCCCCAAAGTGGTTCAACAAAAACAAATAATCCGACCTCCCTATTGTTAGAGAGGGATGTAACCGCCTTTTTCTTCCTTCCAGATGGTCTCATGCCACCCTTCGCGGGAGGGAGCACCCTTCCCTGGGAGCCTCCTGCAGCTGAAGCCAAGGACGATCTGGTCCTTTGAAGGGGGCCCGACTTTCTTGACAGGTGCTGTTTGTCCTGCAGCAGCCACAACCCAGCACCGGCCAGTTCCCCGCCCCAGTGAACCTGCAGCTTTGTCTGCAGCTGGTGGAAGGAAGCTGGTTCTCCCAGTGCCACCATTTCCGCTCCACCGTTCATTGTTCCTGGAGTTAGTTACCGCATTGGTGGTTCAAAGCCATACTCTTCCTTTGCTCTCATTCTGGAGTCCCGTGTTTTCCCCATCCGCCTCTATTATCCCGAGAGCCTTATTTTTCCTCTTGATCCAAACCAAACACTGTTTATCGGTCATAGGAAGGGCTTTGCAGGGTTCCTGCCCACGGCGAGGAGTGATACACAGAGCTTCCTGTGCAAGCGTGGCCGGGCGCCAACACAGGGGCAGATCAGAGCCACAGGCTGGAATGGTCTGTGCCAGGGCCGGGGAGACTGTCCTTTCTCTGCATCTGTCCTTTCTCTGCCTGTCACTGGGGGCCAGAGAGGGCCTCAGACACAAACGTCAAAGTGCGCCAGTGACCGGACCTTTCTCAGGGAGGACCCCATGTGCATGGAACTTGGCTCCCTAAAAAACTGGAGAAATGATGTTGTGGAGCAGTGCACACCTTAGATGAGTGCACACTTCCAAAGCTGCTCCGTAAATCATGATGAAACACAGATGGACGTTCCTTTCTTAGAGTTCACTGGAATCTAAGGGGTTGGGGTGGGTCATCTTAAGCACTGCCCCCCCCTTTTTAAAGATTTTATTTATTTGACACAGAGATAGCTAGAAAAGGAACACACAGGGGGAGTGTGTTCCCCGTTCCCCATAGAGCGGGGAGCCCCAGGTGAGGCTCTATCCCAGGACCCTGTGGGTCCTCAGATCATGATCTGAGCCCAAGGCAGAGGGTTAACGACTGAGACACCCAGCCACCCCTCGAATGCTTCCCTGTGAGGGATAGTGTTATGAAGGGCTCCTGCCCAATCCAGGAGAAGAAATGAGGCTTTCTTCCCACCCAGTGCCCCCATTTAACAGGCATGTGACCGCGGGAAGTTCCCTTATCTGCCAGCGTCCCAGTTTCCCTGTCTGTTTGTTGAGGAGGCTGGACTCAAGGTCTATCGTGTGAACTGTCTGTATTCTAGTACTTACTAGATGCTGACAGAGAATATTCAGGAGGCTTTGCTCACAAATCAGGTGGTTGGCCATTTATTGAGTCAGTCCTATGCTGTAGGGAAAACAATGGGTACTAAGAGTACAAGGGCAGCTGAGATGGAGTCTTTAGGACACACACGGGTAGACAGTTATATTTCCACATGTAAGTGGCATACAATATAGAGGTAAGTGCTCAATAAGAGAAGTGGTTTTCTGGAAAAGTCTGATCTCCCTCTTGAGGAAGAACACATTACTAGGCAGAGAAGGGACTGAAGGAGGCAGGGGAGATGTGTTTCAGGAGGAGGGAGCCACCTGAGAGAATTGTACCTGGAAAAAGACCACCATCTTCCCACCCAGCCTACAGTATCTGCTCCCCACCTCTGTGCCTTGGGAGTCCAGCCCGGGTCATGGCAGAGTGGACCAGGGGTAGATATCTGTTTTCAAAGCAGCTGGTTTATAGCTCATTCTGAGCTCTGTGACTTGTGGCCTGGATTGAGAAGCTGAGCCAGTCAAGTCAGTCACTGCTCTGGATTCTGAAATTGGGAACTGGAGACAACTGTGGGGGAACTGAGAGGATGAGTTAACATGAATGGGGGTGCTGAGGCAGTGTTGGGGTTGAACCTGAGTGTGCAAAGTCCTGAGGGAGAATGAGCCATGGGAGAGTGGAGTGAGAAGGAGAGATGAGGAAAGAGAGGACTTACAGGAGGAGACAGAGTTCCCAAGCATCTTTTTCCACCTCCTCACCCTGGGAGACCCTAAAAGGGGACCAGCCTCCAATTCCAGGAAACGTCTCATCTCTGTTCTCAGGAGCCCTGTCATTTTGGGGGGGATTCTTTTATTTCTTTTGGATTAATCTTATAAAATTTTAAACAATAATTATATAGACAAAAAATTTTTAAAGATTTATTTATTTATTTGAGAGAGAGAGAGAGAGAGAGAGAGAGCAAGAGTAAGGGAAGGGGTAGAGGGAGAGAATCTTCAAGCAGACTCCCTGCTGAGCATGGAGCCCAACTTGGGGCTTGATCCCATGACCCATGAGCTGAAACCAGTGTTGGATGCTCAATCGACTGAGCCACCCAGGCACCCTATAGACAAAATTTTAACAAACACCCATGCAGTTATTACCCCAAATAAGCAAATGTTAGGAATTTGTCATGTTTGTTCTGGATATGTACATTATAAAAGATAAGAAATCACAATTTAAATTTAACATTGAATATTCTCTTTCTTTTCTTCCCTGGCCTCTCACTCTCTTCACAAAAAAGAAATTAGAAACTTGGCCTGTATCCATGAACATTATATGAAGGGGCAATGCCTGTATCAGAAAGGAAAAGGACTTTCCACAAGTAGGAGCTTGCATCCATGTCTCACTGATAAGAATCTTGTCAGATGACCACTCCAGCCTATGAAGGGGGCTGAAACCAACTGTGTTTTTGGGTGCTGTTGTTTATTTAATCTGATGTACTGCTTGGAAAAAAAAAAAACAGTGATTAAAGATAGAAAGAGAATACATTTTGGAAGGCAACAAGCTCGTTCTGCCAGTGAGGCATATTTGTCAATCTGTAGTTATCGCTCTGGCATTTTTATAATTTTCTCCTTGTCTTTAGTGTTCCTCATTCTCAAGACCGTGCATCCATGAGTCCATTTTTTTGTGTGGATCCTGCTGAGGGTCTAGTGTGTTTTGTCTCCAGCTTTGAAAGACTCATGTCTTCTCCACCACCATTTGCTTTTTCTGAAACATCTTATTGTAGCATCCCAGACTCTTTGATTTCTTTTTTATGATTTCCATCTTTTGTCTCTCATCCTACATTCTGGGTGATTTCTTCAGAGGTATTTTCTAGTTTAATTTTCTAGTTTAATTTCTAGATGTCATCTGTTAAGTTGTGTTAAATTTCTGTTCCACTCTCCAGTCAAGTTGTTGTCGTTGTTGTTTTTAATTAAGATTATAGCTGTATTTCTACACTGTCAGTATGGTTGTTTTTCATTCTGATTTCTCTTATTTTGTAAGGTTCCATTCTTGCTTTATGGAATGTTTTTTTTTTCTTTATCTCTTTGAACTTGAAAATGGGATTTATTTTAGGAAGCTGGTTTGACTAAGAACTTACAGTTGCATTGGCATGTAGAGTGTCTTTATTTTTTCTCCAATGCATGTGTTTGAAATTTTCCATTAAAAAGTTTGAATGATGAGGGGTGCCTGGGTGGCTCAGTGGGTTAAGCCTTTGCCTTTGGATCAGGTCATGGTCTCAGAGTCCTGGGATTGAGCTCCCATCAGGCTCTTTGCTCAGCAGGGAGCCTGCTTCCCCCTTTCTCTCTGCCTGCCTCTCTACCTACTTGTGATCTCTTTCTCTCTCTCTTTGTCAAATAAATAAATAAAATATTTTTTAAAAGTTTGATGATGAATCCATGGTTATAAGCACCGAAGAACATTATTTTTCAAAGTTTACTAAGTTGCCATTTGCCTGATATGGGGTTGTTCTCTGGTATGTGAAGAGCAGATTTATCGAAGGTCCCTTTCATTCCTCAACTATTAATTCTGTGCGAGATAGCAGTGAACTACCCTAGCATTTACATTCTAGTGGGGTGACATAGATGATAAATAGAAAAAGAAATTGGAGGTGGTTAATAAAGTTACACATTTATAAAAAAAAAGTTTAAATGATAATACATATTTATTTTGGATTTCAGTTTTTTTCCCTGGTTCTAAGGGCAATAGGGGTCTCGTTGGTGGGATCTGGACTCATTTTGTGCCTCATTGTTATCATTTCTTGAGAGTGATTCTTGGGCAGGTGCTGCTTTCTGGGGGACATCCAGATGAACCAGGCTTTAGGACTGGCCCCACAGGAAGGGTCTGGTTTTGATTCTGCCCGGCCTGGAGGGTTTCACTATTTTGCTTCTCTTCTTGGACTCCTGTATCATGTAGACCGTCCAAGTTTGGGCTCTGACTCCTACTAAATAATCCCTTTCCCAAGCTTAACCTTTGTGAATGGCAAGCTTCTCTGGTGTTTACCCAGGCCAATGGGCAGAATTTTTGTCATTGTTTTCTTGGCCCTTTGTAATTTATGCAGTGACCTTATGCAGGTAGATAGAATCCAGCTTCTCTTGTGCTGATCTGCTTCTCTTGATCTCATACCAATCCTGCAGACAGCAGAGCCGTGGAGATCTATGTGGTCTGAACTGGGTTTCATCTCTTACTAACTGCTGTGAATTTGAGTTCCTTATTTCTGGCACTGAGGGATTTCTCTCTTAGTTTTAAGCATGCATCAAGACCAAAAAAGTTGCTTTATTACGTTTTACTACATTCTGTATTTGGGGGCCAGAAGAAGGGAGTGGGCTTGGCAGTCTGCTTAGGTTTGGACTTGGTCCAATGTCATTGCCTTTCCAAGAGCTCTTGGCATCCTTGTAATAAACTTCCACTTCTCTTAAGCTTGTTTGAGTGAGTATCTGTACCCTGCAATCAAAAGAGCTCTAACTAGAACAGACATGATGTGGTAAGGGAAAGATGAAATGATAGAAGATAGAAAGACGATAAGCAGTTTTATCTCCGGGAGTTTAGCAAAATTTTCCAGCTTGGGAGTGATGTGACTGATCTGTGCGTGAGAAAGACACAGGATGCAGCACTTGGAAAATTAGACTGCTTGGTGTTGGGGGCAGGGAAGAGAAGAGAGGCAGAAAGACTCTTTCTATGGCCATAGCAATAATGCAGGTGAGAGGTGATGAAGTCCTGAACTAAAGCAGTGGGAATGTGGGTTTTTAGGGGGAAAAAAAGATTAAAATTGGTGAGTATCTGCTCTGCCTACGTTTTTCATGTGTTTCCCCGTTTACTGTTTGCAACACTCTGGAGAGTTCCATATTTAATTATTATCCCTATTTACAGATGAGAAATTACAAGCTCAGAGAGATTAAGTAATTTGATCCAAGATCCAAGTGGCTGAGTCAAAATTTGAATTTAAGTCTCTAACACCAAAGCCCATCCATGTTTTTTCCTTTACATAAAGACCTTTTAATAAGAGTTGGTAACACTTGTATGTGGAAGATGAGGAAGAAGGAAAAGTGGACAAGGACCCTTGAGGTTATTAGCTTAGGGAACTAACAACCAGAAAGGTTATTAATTGAGAGAAGGGATATAGGAGGCAGATCATGCTTGGGGAGGAAGGAAATTAGTCCTTTTTGTGCAGTGGCTGGAAGTCATCTAGGTAGAGATTTCTAGTGAATAGTTGAAAATAAGGGGTTGGACCTGAGGAGGGAGTTCAGCGGGAGATATGACCTTTGAGTGACAGACTTATTGCTGGTTATGGAAACCAAGTGAGAGGATGAAAGTCTTTAATGAATTGGTGGAGTGAGAAGAGAACTAAGGGTGTATGGTGGGAACCATTAATGTCTGAGGGGAGGGTATAGATGGAAACAAATTGATAAAATTGGTATAGAGGAAATAAATTGGGAAAAAAAAGAAAGTAGGCAGAGGATCTATGGTGAGTGGAATCTCAAAAACCAAGAAAAGAAAAATTTCTTTAAGAGGGTATTTTCAATACTAACGCTAAAGAGGTCCAACAGGATATAGACTAAAAATAAGACATTGGATGTGCCAATTAGGAAGTCATCGATGACCTTTGAAAGGACAGAGAAAAGGAGTGATTAATCCTGCCTGGGGCAGGCCAGAGAAAGGCTTCACAGAAGACTTGACATTTGAGTTGGGCCATGAAGTATGGTGGGACTGTGCCAGCCAGAGAAGAGGGTGAAAGGCATTTCAGGCAAAGGGAACAACATCAGGGAAAAACAAAAATCCAAGCTAAGGCACCATTTGGAATTTAGTTAGAGCTCTTTGGATTTTCACAGGCAACATCAAGTTGGCAGCACAAGTATATTAAGCCATGTTTTGTTTTCTACATTTCGGAGAATCTTAGGGTTTCTCTTTCCACTGTAGACATAATAATGGAGATTGGGAAATATGACTGGTGTCTTCCAAAGGGACAAAGTGTTCAATTCTTTAGGGAAACAGAGTTCTAATCAAGTGGAGTGAGTGGGAAGTCTCTCCAGGTACATCTCACAGAACATGTCATGATTTGGAAGGGCAATAAATGCCGGCTGTGGCAGCAAGTCACCCAATGCTCTCCCCGGTTTGACATGATCAAAGTCTCATTTTCAGGCATAGAGTCTGATGGGGTCCAGCAGCACTTGTGGGCAGCTCTCTTCCACACAGTGACTCAGAGATCGGTGTTCCTTCCATATGTGCTCTGAAATCTCAGACTCTTTTACTCCCAGCAGGTGGATGGGGGAAAAAACCATAGAGAAATCATACTGGACACTTAGTAACCCCACATGGAAGTGACATCTCACTGCTACTCACATTTGTCTTCCATATTTAGTCAAACGGCCAACCTTATGGCAAAGAAGACAGGGAAATGTTTGTAAACACATTGATATTCTGAGCACTATTTGTATATTCCATTGATTGATATTAACATATTGATTATTAAAATATTCTTTGTTTCCTTGGAAAATGTAAAAGGCCTTAGGTATTGTCCATTTTCTATGTTTCAAGGTAAGCCTGGTCATCTGATTCAGAGCTTATCATCTCAGTCTCTTTTTCAAAACAATATTTCATGTCTTTCATGGGAATGTAAATTGGTGTGGTCACTGTGGAAAACAGAAAGAGGTTCCTCAAAAAATTAGAAATAGAACTACCATATAACCCAGCAATTCCACTTCTGGATATTTCATGTTCAGTGCAGCATTATTTACAATAGCCAAGACATGGAAACCACCTAAGTGTCCATCAGTGGGTGAATGGACACAGATGTCACACACCCACACACACAGTGGAATTTATTAAACCAAAAAGAAAAAAAAGAAGGGGGAAATCTTACCATTAGTGACCACAAGGATGGGCCTTGGGGGCCTTATTCTAAATGAATTAAGTCACTCAGAGAAAGACAAACTCTGTGTGATACCACTTATATGTGGAATCTAAGAAACAAAAACTGAACTCATCTCATAGATAAAGAGAAGAGATTGGTGTGGTTGCCAGAAGCAGGTGTAGAGGGTTTGAAAAATGGAGGAAAGATGGTCAACAGAAACAAACTCTGTTATAAGGTGAGTTAAGTCCTGAACATGTTATACAACATGGTGACTACAGTTGTCAGGAGTGTAAAGCTTAAATATTCTCATCACAAACTGGGTGCCTGGGTGGCTCAGTGGGTTGAATGTCTGCCTTCAGCTCATGATCTCAGGGTCCTGGGATCGAGCCCTACCTCAAGCTCCCTGCTCAGCAGGGGAGTTTACTTCTCCCTCTCTCTCTGAGATAAACAACTAAAATCTAAAAAGAAAGTTCTCATCATAAGAAAAAACATTTTTAAAAATTGTATGTGGTGATTGATGTTAACCAAACTTTTGCTATTATACATGTATCAAGTGACTGTTGTACAACTCAAAGTGATAAAATGTTATGTGCCAATTATGTCTTAATTAAAATAAGACATAAACAAAAATTTCATTTTACTAGAATTTTTCACTTACACTGTAAACAACTTTTGACCGCAGACTTGTACTTATCATTATTAGCCAGAATGAACCGAATTCTCAGGGTAGATTCCATTTGATGGAATCATGGGGCAACATGGTTGTGGCGGGCAGCGTGGAGAGCACCACCACGCAGGATACCCTTTTGAGAAACATCCATGTCAACTCTGCAGGCTGAAAATGAAGGAAGATTTATTTCATGTCATGAAGGTACAATATCTTTTGTGTATTTAAGCAAGGACATCTTAATTTTTGTGTGTGAATAATATTATAAAAATATTAACACCAATTTTAAGAAAGAAAAAAAATCCACACATCATTCCTTTTTTAATTTTCCCATACTGCCTTTCAATTTGTTTTTAATATGCATATAAAATCTTCACAGAGGGGTGCTCGATAGCATGTTTTTTTTAGCCTTATGCTTTTTCTACATCACATCATCCACCTCTCTGACTCAATCCTTTACCCTTCTTGCTTTGCTGTTTGCCTCCTGGTCACCCGGACCCACACTGTTCTTCACCAATGTCTCCTACCTCAAGACGTCTGTGGTTGACATCCTTGCAAATGGTCTCTCCCAGCCTTTTCACATGCCTGATTAGGTCTCATTTTCCAGTCTCTGCTCAAATGCCACCCCCTTAGAGAGGATTTCCCTGAGGATTTTTCTCACATTCTTCTTTATCACGTTCAGTCACCATGCTTATTATTTACACCATGGCATTTTCCATAGCCTACACACTTTTCTTTCTTTATTTGGGGTTTTGTTTATTTCACTGTAGGTTTCTATAAGGAATGTGTATACTTTCTTCTTTTTTGAATTTTTCTTATAG
>NW_019154092.1:7034808-7155257 GCF_002288905.1 Enhydra lutris kenyoni | reverse complement strand
GCTCTTTTCTTGAATAAATTATCAGGATAGAGATTATTGAATCAAATTTGTGAATATTGTTCCTTGAAATGTAGTTGCCATATTGGTTTCCCAAAGCTGTACCCATACATACTGATCCTGGGAAATTAGTTTGTACAATTTCACCTCATTATTGTTGATATGTGATTATATTATATAGCTCTTTTCTTGAATAAATTATCAGGATAGAGATTATTGAATCAAATTTGTGAATATTGTTCCTTGAAATGTAGTTGCCATATTGGTTTCCCAAAGCTGTACCCATACATACTGATCCTGGGAAATTAGTTTGTACAATTTCACCTCATTATTGTTGATATGTGATTATATTATATAAGTACGTAATTTGACAATTTGGCTAAGTATATTCAAGGTACATATACATATAAATACAAGGCAAATATACATATAAATACATACACACATATGTACATGAAATTTGACAAGTTGATTAAGTATATTCAAGGATTGTTTATGAATTATCAGAGGTTAATTAATACTTGAGCATGAGATAAAATCCTGTATTTTTAAGTCTTCAAGCCAAAGTTTGAAGGAAAAAAGTCTCCTTTATTATTGCCCTTGCCCCCCTTATTAAAATTCTTTACGCCTCATGTAATAAGGAACTTTCTCTAAGTGCACCAAGACAGAAAAGGGTGCAGCATTCCTAAAAACCACATCTATCTTTCTGCATTTACTTGTTTATGACCTGAATAATCACAGCAACAAATCTGCAAATGCCTTTAAATGCTGAAACCAGTCAAGGGAGGTACAGTCTAGCTTTATTAGGCTTTTGCAGCATCAAAATAAACAGATTAGTTTTATCGAAAATTACTAGGATCTCTGAGTCTCTAAGCAGAGCAGGAGATACAACTCCTGAAATATTTGGAAGGGCCAGAAAGTTGTTACTTAATGACTAATAAGAAGTAAAGGTGGCTCAGTCGGTTAAGCTTCTGACTCTCGGTTCTGGCTCAGATCACGATCTTAGGGTAGTGAGATGGAACCACTCCTCAGGCTCTGGGCTCTGTCCGGAGTCTGCTTGAGATTCTCTCTCTCCCTCTCCCTCTGCTTCTGCCCCTTCTTGCACTTTCTTTCAAATAAATAAATACAACTTTTTTTTTTTAAAAGAAGTAAAGATGCTTTCCTGCAGCCCTAGTCCATCAGGCAAGTAAGACGGAGGACGAGAAAGAATGAATAAAGAAACAAATACCATCAAGGCACTTTGCCTAAAGTGCTACAACCTGGCGGTGGGTGTGTTGAACATACTCCTGTCTGGGGGAGTATGTTGGGGGTGGGGTGGGGAGGTGGGGCCTGAGACAAAGGACAAGACAGAGCAAAACAAAAAGGAAACCTGGAGGCCAAGACCACCCCTTCTGTTTTTCTCAATTGAACAAATATTTATTATTCATGCATGGTATGCAAGGGACGACAGGGCTACTAAGACCCGCCTAGGGCCCTTGAGAAGTCTTTTTGTGTAACTGAATTTCTACACACTCGTGTTTAATGAAAGCTTTGAAACAGCCTGGTTTCCAGCTCCCAGGAGCTGACAGAGAGATTTAATGCCATTTAATGGAGACACTGGAGGATCTGGCTACTTGAAGGCGGCGAGTCTGCTGCTGGGGGTGGGGAGGGGCTGTGGGGCACAGAAGAAGGGCTGCTTCTCCACCAGCCTCTGCCCCCGCCTTGCCATGTGACCATGGTGGTGGTGATGGGTAGGGGTGGCTCATTGCCCCTTCGTGACCTCAGTTGCCTCCACTGCAGGACACTGCGGGTTGGACTCTGTCACTGGGTCCTCAACCACCTCTGATGAAACCTAGGGCTTGGACAAGTATTCAGGGTTTTCTAAACACTGAGCTTTTAAACTGCCTGAAAAGAGGTTTAACTCAGTTTTGATCTTTCTATAATTTCACTTTTTTTTACAAATTGATTTGTTTGTTTTCATTAAAAATAAAAAAAGGCAAACCATTGCGTTAGAACATCTCCAGTGATCTCCCTATCTAACATTTTCAGATGTTAGAAATACTCCAGAAACATAAGGCTTTCAGCTCCAGCTCCAAGGCGATTGCAAAACCCAGCAGACCAGTGTCATCCTCCCTCTGTGCCCTCTTTCTCTTGTTTTCAATCAGCTCTCCTGTCAGTGTGCACGAAGCCTGCTCTGAGGCTGGACGGGGGATCCCATGCACTGCTACGGGGGGATGGTGAGGGACAGCTTCACACACCGGGGGGTGGGGGTTGGGCTGTGAAATTGTAGGGGTCTCTCTTAAGGAAGAGACATGTAACATTTGTGAACCCTGCAAGCTGGCCTGTGACAATGAATCTTGCCCTTCACAAGGGGGTCAAAAGTAAATTATGGGGTGAGCTCAATGTAATTTTCACACTTCTGGACCACTCGGTCTCAGTTGAACAGTGGACTTCTGTGAAAATCCACATTGGCTCAGAAACTTGGTTGGCTCAGGAGCCGAAGCTGCGGGTCTCAACCCAGTCTTGCCAACCCTGACAAACATAGATGGAACTTGGGAAGATTTTTAGAGGAAAAAAAAAAGTCTTTTCCCAACATTCTTCATTGGATCTCTAGTTAATTGAATCCGTGGCTTCAAGCACTGTGTGAAGGGAAGAATGCTCAGAAACATGTGGGGAGCATCTCGATTTATAAAATGCACTTTAGAAGGAGTGCCCGCTAAGGTGATCGTAGAACCCAGGGCTGCGAGTCTTGCGGCAGTGGGACATGCTCCAGAAGCCAAGGGACAAGGGACCCATCTGGGACATGGGGGGCTGAAGCACCTTGGGAAAACACACGGTGCTCTGTGCTCTCAGTTCCTCAGATGGATCTGCCGCCCTGCCCTGTGTTTTAGGAGGGGTTCTGGAATCTGCAAAGGGGACAGCGATAATGGAACTAGGATTCCTGCCCTCCCACCAAAATGCTTAGGCGAAAATTCTGAAGCTGTGTCTGTTTCCAGCAAGATGAAAATTATCTACATCCTCAGAGATTCCTTTCAAGCCAACGTCTCAAGGGAAGGTGTGCTGGTGTCCACCTGGGCACCTTGAACTCCATCCAGCAAATGTAACAGCTCTGCCTGCCAGTCACTGCTAAAAAAATGTTAAATCACCAGATTCTAAGACATGGTTCTACCAGTTCACAAGCTATTGGCACATCATCCATGTTTCTCTAGTGGAGAGTCTACATCAGTCAGCGGTTGGCATGTTAGGGTGCCCTTGATGTTTGGAAGAGTAAATCTTGTGCTAGGTGAGATTCTACACTCCCCAAGTCTTAACACCCAGACACTATTATGGTTAAGTACTATTTGGAGCACAGAAATGCTGTTGAGATAGTTTGCCCTCTTTCTGAAGGTAACATATGAACCTTATCCAATGTAAATCCTACTCCTGTGTGCATCGGATTTTTCCACACTTCAGTTCTCCCATCTTCTTGGAATGGATTGCTTAACCCAATGAGAAATTGCTAGAAAATCTTTTTTGTCAAAAGAATCTTATCTCTTTGTTTTCTTAGAGAGTGAGTTCCTCCTGCTAATGAAGTGTTAGCAGCTACAGATCCCGAATCCACTCATGGATTTATTTTAAATTATCAGCATTTTAATCAAAGTCATTCTAATTCTGTATTTTTTGAAGTTTCTTTGGGATGGTGGGCAATATAGGCTTCCAACTCTGTATAAGCTGCCAGTCCACAGAGAGGTGAGAATTCTGCTCTTCGACCCGTCTCCTGATAATTAGAATCAGCCTGACAACTCCAGAAATTTCCCCCAAACACTGTTGAACACAAACCTCTGGTCCTGGGCCAGGATGGCCAGTGGGACCGGCCCCAGCTCGTACCGTCTGCCAGTGAGGCCTCTGTGTCCTTACCAGCCTCACTTAGGATGTGACTTTAGGTTTCAATAAGTACATCTGCTGCTCATATTGGCCAATGTTTCAGTACTTGCAATGAACAAATCTGACCAGGCATTGTCTAATTTAATGAATTTACTGTATTATATAGCTTTTTTCTTTTACTTCTGCATGCTTCTCATCTAGTCCATGAATTGAAGTTGTTGCTTTGTTTGTAAACTAGGAAGCCAACATGTTTTCCCCTTCGTTGGGTGTTAATCTATTATTGGCAAAAATAATCAGAGTTAAACTGCTATGGTCTGCAGAGCTCAACTCTGTGCCCTCGGAGACCCAGGAGACACTCTGCTCCCCGTTCATGCTCTCCTTTGTACAGCCAAGGCCTTCTGAGCTCACGCAGGAGTGTCCGCCAGACTCGGCCACACCAGAGTTTCATCTTGCTTGTTCTTTGAAGAGCCGTTGGGCTGTGCGAACAGGCAGGTGATCTGTCCGCCAATTCTTGTGACGTGGCATCCGGCAACCACATATTATGGATTCAAATTTGGCCACTAATATGTTCATTTCCTTCAGTTAATGAAGAGGCTGGGTTGAGAATTTTAAAGTAATTCAAAACAGATTAAAAATTCTATGTGCTTTTAGCAATTTCACTGGGTTTACCAGGAAGATAGAGAAGTGTACAATAAATACGGAGCTCCCATGTCCAATGAAAAGTTAAATAATTTCTTCAGTGTTCATGGTTTGACTCCAGCCTCTTAATCCATCACAAATCGGGCTGGTTTCCTTCACCTTTAGTGACTGTACCTACCGTAGTCAAGATAGGAATGTGGACCTGATCACGCTCTCCCCAAGGAGAATTGGGTGATATGGGCAGACCTTGCAAAGCAGCTTGAACAACACGCTTGCCTTCAGAAGAATGGGGGCTGTTGGACTAAGAGCCTCCAAGACACTTGAAAGCAAAGCTGAGTTTTCACATTGCCTTTATGTTTTATGAGTGTTAGGAAAATGTTGGCTGTTTACTAATTATCAAAGCTGTTTTTATGACTTCCCCAAAGGAAAACAAAAAAGGAAAGGATCCAAGTGCATATTCCTTTAGGCCTGGGATAAAAGCTTGACCTTTAGCACTCTTGGGGAACTGCATGGTTTGCAGCATTGGAAAATAAAACTCGGAATGCATGTTCAGGAAAGTGGGAAGCTTTGAAGTTGGAGACCAAACAGGAACAGCTGGCGTGATTGGGGCAGCGTAAGCTGGTCTCCGTGACAGAGCCGTCCATGTGCAATCCTGGGGCACAACGGATGCCCTTTCTTCCCACAGGGGCTTCTACTGGTGGACCGGGGACACTCGACGTTGATCCCCCTAAATGGCACAATAACAAGCCCAGGGACCCCAGGGCATCATAGTGTCTGCCGAGGGGAAATATCATGGCCACAGGCTCCACACAACCAACCTTGCATAGAAGCCTCAGAAACAAGCAAAATGGGACAGAGAATGTGCCATGACCACTGAAAATTGAATTATAGTGATTTAAGACTATCAAGCAAGTTTGACGGGAACAAAAACACATCTGTCTTTTCAAGTTTCTGAGGCCTTAGAACTGGCAGCAAGCAGAAAAGTGTTTTCTTCATGGAAATTTTTATTTTCTCACTGGGATCTACGTGTTAGGTTAAATGCCATCCATCACCATTCAAAAATTAGCATAAAATATTCTTTTCCCCAGAGAGGATGTGGAAAATGTCTGAATTTGTCAGTTACCATAACCACTGGGGTCCAGGATTTATTTGCATTCTTAGTTCAGTCTCTTTTCAATGGACAGGCCCTTTACGGCTTCCTTCCTGTTTCTATCAGCGGAAATTGAACAGTAAAAATGGTAAATAACTTAGCCCTATCAGTTCCCAAGGTTTAGATTCTTTTATACTCTCTTAAAAATCAATTCATCTGTATCACTTTCTGAAAATAAAATTGAGAGTTACATTTAAGCATTGCGTTAACCTGTATGAAGAATTTATGACGTTGGGCAATTCCCATTGGGTTGGTGTTCCCAAACGTTTGTAGATCTGGGTTTGAAGCACAGACCAGCTTTGATTTGGAACTTACAGTGTACTACAACAGCTCTCCAAGTGGACATTTATAAACAACATCCCCCCAAATGTAAATTTTGGATTGGGATTATTTTAATGTGGGTGCCATGTTTTTCTTCGCCACATCTGTGGGGTGTTGACTGCTGCAGTCTTTTGCCAGAAGGCAGAAGGAGAGAGGTGGCACCAAAGACTGGAAACTGGAAATATGGAAGCTGTTGTCAGAAGAATGCAACAACCACAACCACACAACAAAACCCATGACAATGAGGCCGGTGTTGACAAGGATTGATACCTGTTATAGAAAACCTCTTGCAACCAGCTGTTCCTACCAAGTCTTGTCTTTCCTCTGGTACAGTCTGGTTGTCCTTATTTATCATTTATTTATTTATTTATTTATGACTTTGTTTTTTTCTTTTTCAAGATTTTATTTATTTATTTGACCGAGAGAGAGCGCGTGCGTGCAAGTAGGGGGAGCGACAGACAGAGGGAGAGGGAGAAACAAATGCCTTGTAAAGGAGGCTCAACGTCAGGCTCCTGCCAGGACCCTGGGATCGTGACCTGAACCGAAGGCAGACACTTAACCAACTGAGCCACCCAGGTGTCCCTGGTTGTCCTTTTTTTTGAAAAGCAAAGGTTTGCAGGTACCGAGTAGAAGAAGCCAAGAGCACTGCGAGGCTTTTAATGAGAAAATAGTTACTTGCTCTGCCCACTTCCACTCCCAACTCCCGATTCCTGCTCACCCAAGGCAACTTCGCTCAACTGAATTGCCTGCTTCTTTGGGCTTCGAACTCTCCGTGTCCAAATGTCTGTAGACCTCTGTGGCCACTTCTTGGTTTTCCCTGTTAGCAAGAATCGTTAATGAAGAGTTTGCTTTCTTACAACTTGCTGCTCCCCCTCCTTCTCCCTTAGCTGTGTGCTTTGCTCTGCTGCCTTTTTTTTTCTTTTTTTGGTTAAATCAACATTCCTCATTTATGTTATTTGCACTATACTTCTTTGATTTATAGTTAAGTCATATAACACAGTATGATCACTTTTCCTTTTGTGCAAAATTCTCCTCCTTTAAATAATGAGGGTCTCATTTTCTTTTTGTTTGCACGGCTTTCTAAATATCTCATACTCATTCATTCCCAAATCTTCAACAGAAATAAAGAATTCTTTTGAATACTCCCCAGCTTGTCATGTGTTTCATTAATTTTGTATAAAGTGTTGTCCTTAGTGTTACCATTACTGTTATATCTGGTGATGTCTTTGCTGGAGTCTTTTGCTATCCTACCACAATAGGGTCCAGGCTATTACAAATTAAATTGAACTATAGAAAAAAGTAAGAAATAATGTTTCTTGCCCATTTAAAAAAAATGAACAGAGATTTTTTTCTCCCCTTGCTTTGAAATTAAATACACTTAGGTCTGTTTCCTCTGTAAACTTCTTGAAGGCTAGAAAGGTGTCTTATTTACTTTGGAGGCGTCCACAGCCTAGTTCAGAGCCTGACTTATTGTTGCCGAGTTGTACAATGTTCATTGAATCAAACTGACAAAGGAAGAGATGCATAAGTCCCTTCCAAACAGGGAATGAAGACTTCTGGTTCCTGGAACCACATCTGCTTGGCACATTTGGTTTATGAGCTCATGGGGCTCATCTAATTGCCTGACCTTTCCTCCCTGCTGGATGGGCTGGACATCTAGGGAGAAGCTGGGGACAAGTCACTCTGCTTTTTCCTGTGCTCCCTTCTGGGGCAGGACCTCATGCCACTAGCCCAGGTTGGTTGTGAAGGGAACCATCAACATCAGAAGCACAAAGACCAGGGATGATAGTGCTTCTACTCACCATCTAGGTCTCTTGTACAACCCTGTCACCTTCACTGGAGTATCCCTAACTGGTAGTATCCCTAAGTGGGAGTATCCCTAACAGAGAGCATCCCTCACTGGAAGGCAGCCCCAGCACCTGAAAGGATACCTGACACAGAGCAAGCCATTTACAAATATTTGTTGAATTAATTAATCATTTAATTAAGCAAGAGAATCCAAATTATTCCTCCTGATGAAACTGGTAGTGGTCCGTGGGCCATCTAATATTTCCATGAGGCCAAGTCTGCTGAGAGTGAGCTCGCCAAGAAGGAAAGGACCAGGGAAGGGGGGTATGCCTGGGGAAGGCTGGTGGAAGGAGAGTAGCTGTGTCTCTGCCCAGCAGTGAGCCCCTTCCTTGCTCCCACTCTCTGACCAGTAGATTCCCTATGTCAGAGCACCCTCCCCTTGACATCAGTGGGCAATGCCACATCCTCTCCCTGCTGGCTCTCCGCTGCTCAGGGACCCCTGCCCGGAATGGAAAGGCTCACAGCCAGGACTTCCCAGAGGACAGCCCCAGGCCACACCCACAGGCAGCCGCCACCCAAGCCCCTTAGCTCCGAAGGGACATCTTAGTGGGTGCATATGAGGCAAGGGCTTAGTCTGTTTCTCATAAATTAATTTCACTGACCAATGACCTCACATTTCTAAGACTGTATCATTGGCCTTCTTCAGAGCAGGACTGAAAAGGGATGGATGGGTCATTGCTGAAACAACATGTTAGGTTATGTGGTACACCCTGTGGTGCACCCAGGACTCGCTGGGACAGTCCCAGCAGGACAGGCGAATAGTAGAACCTGGATCTCCCCACTATGAATCAGCAGCTCCAGGGCAGATGGCTTTCATCTGGAAGCCTGGGGGCCTCTGGAGACAGGCAGCCCATGCGCTGAACTGCCCAGTATGCTCTCGTTGGACTACTCTGGGCAGAACACCCCCAACAGTGGCTTCCCTGAGCCAGCAAGCCACATGTTCGACTCCAGTGGGAGGTTTAAACCCGGGACCTGAATCATCCTCCTAATCTTCATGTCAGTCTGAAGATTCCCTGGGAACACACAACTGGTGTGGCAACAGCCCATCTGACAGAGGGACTGTCATCCTCTCCAGGGACAAAGCCATTTTGCAAATGGCATGATCTCTGATGGGAAACACCGAAATGCCTTTATCCACATTTAGAGATGCTGGGAAAGATTTGAATTTTTCATAAATATCAAGGAACCTGTGTAACCTCAGGATTTTAAGACTCTCCTTTGCCTTAAGTTAAATTTGTCTGGAGAAGTTGGAGATGATGCCATTGGAAACACTTATTGGAGCCTTCACCATCAGTGGTGTTGGACTTGGCGTCCCCAAGACGCTCAAGAGCAGAACCTAATGGGACCAGCCATAGCCCCAGTATGGCCCACCCACCAGGCCACATTCTGCTAAGTAGGGGTTGACTCTGCATTCCCTCTGACGTGAGGAAAGGGCCACTTCCTGGCTCAGGAGGAGGGCCAGCTTTGAAACATACAGAGTCCGTGGCTGGCTTTCTAGAACAATGCCCTTGCTGACTTCACGTGCAAGTGAATCAGCACAGATGCAGCTGAACTTTTCCTGGAAACAAAAAAGTGTGTTTAAACATTCAGCTGAGGAGAGCCAGGCTAGACGTGTCTGGAGCTCTACGATGCTCGAGAGGTGCTCAGGACCCTCAGGCCGGTTTGGGACCTCCCCCCTGCTAAGGAGAACACAAGCCAGCCCCACCCCATATCACCGGTCAGGGGAGGGCACAGTTTTCTTTGTTGAGATGTAGCCTGTGCAAGGCCCTGGGGCAGATTCTTTGTCTTGTGCGCTTTTAGGGAGACTTCAAGAGGACTTCTCTCAGAACAACAGACTCGATACAGATACGCCGGATACTCCCTCAAACCGTTGCTTTAATGGGTATATCATGAGGTTCCCTCTGTCCTCCTCTGCAGTCAGGTGGGGCCTTGGCCCTGCCCTGCCTCTCTTGTTGGGTTGCGGTGAGCGGTGCAGGTGGGGACCCAGCCAGCACCCAGCCTCCCAGCCTTTCACTTCCAAGGGACTCTTTCATTTTCCTAAGTTTCAATGTCCTGCTCTGTAAAATAGGATCCGTCACCTACCCATACAGCCTAACCCCTTCATGTGGTCCCTGCCTGGGCTATGGGAACCCTCGGTCTCAATTATTATTACTTTCTTGCAAAGGAACTGACTTACGGGCATGTTTGGGGAGCAGTATGCCGGCTCCTGGACTTAATGTTCTTCACATGTTTTGGGGGTTGGGGGGGTTCCCTGGGATGAAACTCCTGCTGTAGGTTGTGCCAGGATCGCATGGCCATCAAATGGCAGCAAGGCTCTAGACAGACCGATGGACGGGCCCTGAGCGCCTCGGAGCCTCTGGGGTTCTTCCTTTGACTCTCCAAAACCTATTTCTAATTCCATTTAGCAGCTCAGTGATGTGACTGAAGACTTTCTTGCGAGAAGGGCTTTATTCACAGGGAAGACACTGTAAAAGCAAGACTACCACACTTGCCTGAGAACAGCTCTGGGCTTGTTATATCCTGCCTCAGTCCCTGTGACTGTGGGGGGTGCTTTCTCCCACCAGAAGTACCCACTTCCACTCCAGCGGGTCCTGCTATCATTCCAGAAACGTTAGTTTTGTCTTTGAAATTAGTTACTTCTGGGGCACTGGGTGGCTCAGTTATTGGGCATCTGCCTTTGGCCCAGGTTCTGATCCCAGGGTCCTGAGATTGAGCCCCACCCACATCGGGCTCCCTGCTCGGCAGGGATCCTTCTCCCACTCGCTCTGCTTGTGTTCCCTCTCTTCCTGTGTGTGTCTCTCTCTCTCAAATAAAATAAAATCTTTAACAAAAAATGAGTTACTTCTGTGAGTTGACTCATTGTAGGCTTTTGTCCAAATGCAAGTGTTACTAGAAAAAAAACACAGTTTAAAGTGTGATAATCACGCATTCAGACTAACCTGAGACTATCTGTTCAACCACATAATTGAGGAGGAATGGACACTGGCGGGTTCTCACAGGAATAAGAAAACCAGCAAGTACAGGCCTGAGGGGCACATGTGCACGTGATAGGGATGGAATTCTCCTTCCCTCTTTTCCTTCTTCTGTCCTCCCTTCCTCCCTCTCTCTATTCATTCCTCCTGTCCTTCCTTCCTTCCCTCCGCGTTGGAGGAATGTGATACTGCCTCTATCTCTTCCTATAGGCAGGGGAGAATCCTGTTGAATAGGAAAGAATAATTAGGAAAAACATCTTTGTTAGTTGATGTAAGAGAACTTTGTAAAGAAATCCAGGCAGGGAGCGTGACAAGGCTAGAACATTAGTTCACAAGAAGTAGAGTCAAAGCCAGTTTTACTTTATTTTATTTTTAAAGATATTATTTATTTATTCAACAGAGAGAGAGAGAGAGATCACAAATAGGCAGAGAGGCAGGCAGAGAGAGGGGAGGAAGCAGGCTCCCCGCTGAGCAGAGAGCCCGATATGGGGCTCGATCCCAGGACCCTGAGATCATGACCTGAGCCGAAGGCAGAGGCTTAATCCACTGAGCCACCCAGGCGCCCCTCAAAGCTAGTTTTAGAGGAGGAACAGAAGTGCCTTGTTTAGACTGGATTGGGGTGGGGGTTTCTGAAGGATATTAATATTTGAAGCAGACGTTATCTTTGATTCTAGATACTTTGGGAAGAAAGAAGCTGCAATCTGGAGCAGAAGACCCCAAATTCCCCCTTCTGCCCTCCATTCTTTTCCTGGGGCCGGTTCACACAGCAGGACACCAGTGCTGATGGCTGCAGAGGGAGAAGAGTCACCTGGGGGTCCGGAGGCTGCAAATTCCCCACACGCTCTAGGGCTTATCACTGTTGTCAGGAGAAGCAGGGCTTCTGAGAAAATGGGAAGTCTTCAGGGAAACGGTGGAACTTGAACAAATTTCATCAGGTTCATAGTGAAGACAAGGTGAAGTGGGAGAAGGTCATCCTGACAGAGGGGTTTTTGGGAGCAGAGTCCCAGACAGGAACCAACCTGGCACTTTGAGGAAATTGAAGGAGATCCATATCCCACAAACCAAGAATCCTAAAAGGGGAGGGGGGCTGTAGGAGGGAAAGGGGGTATGGGTCTGCTCAGTGTAGTACAGGGTACAGAGCACTGTAAAGCAGCAGAGAGATTTCGCAGAACCTTCCAGAGACTGTGTGGCCGGATATGCCTAGATTCCCTCCATGAAAGCATGGGATGGATCAAAAGGGAGGATGTTGGAGGCAGGGAAGTCAGGTGAGAGATGATAGGGCTTAATTCTAGGCACCAATAACAGGGACAGAAAGGAAGAAAAGCTATGAGGGAAAGCAAGGAGGAGGAATCGTTGGGATCTATGATTATGTTTATGTGAAAGGTGGGGGGGGAAGGGTGTTTGAGGGTGAATCCCAAGTTGCTGACCAGAGTGACCCTAGGAGTAGTTGTTGTCCCTGACAGCGATGCAGGTCCTGGAGGAAGAACATATTTAGGGAGTGGGGAGAAAGGGATGCAAGCTCCACTTGGACTCGGTTAATTTTTAGGTGGCTGTTGAAATCCCAGGGAGAATTCAAGATGCATTTGGAGGCAGGAGTGTGGAGCTCTGGGAAGTGGTCCCCAAGGAGCTCATCCAGAGAGAGACCACTTTCCTTTGGTGGGGCACCTGACGGCATCAACATCCTCTCAGAAGTCGGCGACTAGTTAGCTCTTGAGAGAAGGAAGTGTTTGAGCTAGGAACTCAGAGGTTTGATTGTAATTAAAGAGGGGACTCATGGACCCTCCAAGTTAGGGTTACTGGTGATCTCGGGGCTCATGTTGAGAACCAATTTACACAGTTTGTGATTTGTGTGATTTTTTTCTTCAGCAGTTTAAGGGCAAAGGTAGAGGGAATGACGAGGTGGCTTGAGAAGCCACCTAAGAAGCTTGTCCGCAGGGCAGCCAGGTTGGGAGGACATGGGCAGAAGGATGCTGAGGCTGGGGCGAGAAAAGGCTGAGAAGATCCGTCTGGGTAAGGAAGGAGGGGATCCTTGGAGGACTGAACCAGGAGCTGTGGCTGCACCTGCTGCAGTGAGCAAATGGGGCGTCACAGAGGCTGGGAGGTCAGGGATGGGAGCTGAGTAGGCTGGTGTCTGAGGTACACACAGTAGATAACCCAAGGGAGTGTGAAGGGAGATTGTAGGAATGGAAATGGTCAAGAAACTGTGAGACTAGTCTTATTTTATTTTATTATTTTTAAAGATTCTATGTATTTATTTGAGAGAGAGAGAGAGAGGCAGAGATAGTGAGAGAGAACACGAGCAGGGAGGAAAGGGAGAAGCAGACTCCCCTATGAGCAGGGAGCACAATGTGGGGCTCGATCCCAGGACCCAGGATCATGACCTGAGCTGAAGGCAGAGGCTTAACCGACTGAACCACCCAAGCGCCCCGAATAGTCTATTAAAAAGCTTCATTGAGACATAATTCACATACCATGCAATTTGCAGTTTAAAGCAAATTCAATACTCTCTAGCATATTCAGAGTTGTGCAACCTTCACCACAATCTAATTCCAGAAATGTTTGTCACCCCAAAAGTAATCTGTACCCATTATCAGTCATCCATCTTCCTCTCCTGCCCCAGCTCCTGGCAGCCACGGATATACTTTCTGCCTCTAGAACTTGCTGGAGGCTAGACTTTGGGTGGATTATCTTCATAGACATCAAATTTACTCTGATACTACATTCCTTGATGGGGATCCCCATGAGAAGCTCTTGCCTGCTGTTCCCCACTTTATTCCCGGGCATAGAAAAGTTCCTATAAATGGACACCTGCTGACAGGTGACGAGAACCGGACTGTGACTTGAGCTCCCAGCTCTCAGAAGATGGAAGGGAATGTCAATGAGCAATGAGAAGAGTTAGACCCTGCTGTCTGTCTACAATGGTTCTGTGCTTTACTGAGTGGCACCTTCATGCTCCCCAGCCACTCGAGATAAGTCCACATCCCCTTGCTTTGGCAATACAACTCAGGGGCGAGCGTGAGTCCATCTGCTTTAGGAAGACCGTTCTGGCAGGGATAAGAAGCTAAGATGCTCTTCAGGATGCACATGTTTGTGGAAGGAATTAACTTCTCTTGAAGAGCTGTGTTGGACCGTGCCGGCGAACCTCTCGAAGCCACTCTTTACTTCTTCCAGGGTTCTAGACATTCTGGCCAGAGCCATGGATTCTCAACATAAAAAGTGGATTTTGGGGCATCTGGGTGGCTCAGTGGGTTAAAGCCTCTGCCTTCGGCTCAGGTCATGATCCCAGGGTCCTGGGATCGAGCCCCGCTTCGGGCTCTGCTCAGCGGGGAGCATGCTTCCCCTTCTCTCTCTGCTTGCCTCTTTGCCTACTTGTGATCTCTCTCTGTCAAATAAATAAATAAAATCTTAAAAAAATAAAAGTGGATTTTGCTGTCTCCCTTAAGGAGGAAGCCATCACGCTACGTTCTAGCCAAAGGATCCAAGCAGAGGAGCCTTGGTGCAAATTTAGTGCGTTTTTCTTAGGAGACAATTTACACATGCCCCTTGTCCCAGTTTCCATGTCTTCCCTCCTTTGGCTGCTAACACCTTGGAAGACACCATACTGACTTTTGAGGATGAGAACCACCCCGGGATGACTGAAAGGCACCTGGGTTTCCAAGCACTCACTGGGCTCCAGAATGCCCACGTCCAGTCTTGCGTGCAAGAGAGACATTCACCTCCCTGTATTTTAAGTCACTGTTATTTGGGTATCTTCTGTTATTTGCTCTAGACCAAATTCTAACTAATAAACAGGCCATTTGAATCTGAATGGGATCTGCTTCCCTTCTGGATCCATTTCCAGACTCACAGTGCTCCCAGTTGAAGGGCATCAAAATGCATTGAGCTCTCCATGCATCTCCATGCTCACGTGCCGTGGTGGTTCCATGTCAAAGCTACATATCCAGCCTTTCCATGGGGGTGTCTTCATCATCTACCTGAATGGTGAAGGAAAACACTCTTCCCAGGAAGAAAAGGGATTCCTTTGGTGTCATTCCATGACACCAGCTCTGGGACTTGGCTCTGTCACAGTTCCTGAGTCAGTCCCATTCCTGGAGGTGACCTGTGTGGTCATTGGAGTGTCAGTCAGCGCACATGCCTGTGATCCCAGGAGGGCAGCCATGGAAAGTCATATCCATGGTAGGTGCAGTCGTCCATCACCCAATTCAGCCCAGGGCTTCAGAGATGTGGGGTCATCCTGACCACTGGGCAGTCCTTGCAGAACAAAGATGCTACTGAGACCAGCTGGGGGCCACACCCACTCCATCTCTCCATGTCTTTCTTCTTTTTTAATTTAAATGGCTTCAGGCAGTCATTCCATGTTTATTGGAGTGAAGATTAAAATGAAAAACCTCTGTCAAGAGGTTGAAAATGAAAGGAAGGGCAAAGCCCAGTTGACTGGCCCAGCTGACCCATCCCTCCTGCCACCCTCCTTCTCTAGAAGCTGATTCAGGGGGCCCTTGGACACCTTTGGCAGTGGTTAAGCTCCAGATTTCTAAAAATTAATTTATTTATTTGAGAGAGAAAGACAGAGAGAGAGCAAGGGGAGGGGCAGTGGGAGAGGGAGAGAGAATTCCAAGCTGACTCCCTGCTGAGCACAGAGCCTAATGCAGGGCTTGATCTCATGACCCTGAGATCATGACCTGAGCAGAAACCAAGAGTTGGACACTTAACCTACTGAGCCACCTGGGCATCCCTAAGCTCCAGATTTTTACTTTCCATCATTGCCACAGATCTTTGAGGAGAATGCAGCCTCTTATGCTCCCTACTTAAATTTCATGATTGTTTCTAATAAATGTTCCTCTGCAATAACACGCCTTGTCAGAGTGCAGGGCCCAGAAGTAGTTAAGGGCAGTCCACTCGGGGCCAGTTCCTATGAGACTCATTATGGCTCCACAGTCTACTCCTTCATAAGAAAGATGTGCAGGTTTCCCCTCATGTGGCTCACAGAGCTTTTTCTCCAGTCAGCACTGTCCTGTTTGGACTGCACAACCCTCCAAGGTGGACCATTGGTATATGTATGCTGAACCTGTGTTCTTTCCATTGGGTGATTATTCACATCCCTGGGGTTTCCTTCTGTCCTTCCACTGCTCATTACCCTCAGCTCATTAGCACACCCACCCACCAAGGAAAGAACAGAATCAGTTGTTTGCTACTTGCTTACACGTGTGTATGACAGAGACCCAGCTGCCTGGCCCATATCCATTCTCTCGATCTCCAGAATAATACATTTTGAAGAAATCTCCAAAGGTGTTCCAAAAATGCAGAATGTTTTATCAAATTAAGACTTTTCAGATACGTTTACACATTGAATCCATCGAGAAGATATTTATCAGGTCCGGGCCTGTCTGCCTTTGCCCAGGTAGGTGAGGCTGTTTCGTTGCAACTTTGGAGGCTGGGATGGCGCCCTGTACCTCCAGCCCTGGGTGTAAATCATGTGTACCTCCCTAGGCGGTGAATGAAGACTTGCCCATGATACCAGTAGGCTTTGGGCTGACTTAATTCTATTAGTTTCTGATCTTCTGCTTATGGATGTCTTTACACAAAACACCAGTTCTGGTCCCGATCCTGGAATCAGTTCTAGAAGATTAATTCACAAACAAAATCTCCCCTGGACCCTGTAGACCCCTGGTCCTATCTTTTTGTCTCGGTTCACTTATTTTCTTGGCTTAGAACACTCTGATCTGGTTTCCCAAATTACCCTCAGGCCCTTGTGCTGGCACCACTCCCTGTTCTAGCCAGCGATGGCTTTAGTTCCTCTACAGCAAACAAAACTGGTGGGACATGCATGTACATGTATGCACACACACATACAGAAACATACAGCACATACATGTACACACAGGCAGCACACACATATAAACATACACACACACACACAAATCCTGCATATGCATGTATATAGAAATATATAATTAAATATGGTCTCATGCCTCTCCAATAAGCTTGGAAGCCCCTTGAGGTCAGGGACCATTTCTCAGAACTTGGTACACATTCATGTCATGACTTGACATACTTCTTATGCATATTTCCTCTTAAATAATCCAAGAAGAAAATCTTCACATCCTGAAGAAAATAAGAAATATCAGATAAGAATGAAGAAAACATAGAATTTCTGGCATTTCCTCCTTAAAAATACTGGGATGTTTTGAACAACACACACTACCTCATAAAACCTCAACTGTTTGTGAATGAGATGATTTTCCAAATGTATTACCAAATGGTAATCTGGAGTTTGAACTTTAGTCTTGAACCCAGTAGAACTGAGCTAGCCAGAAGGAGGAATTTGAGTCCTTTGAGGATTGCAGGGGGCGGGTGGGAAGGGAGAATGCTGGCGAAAATTCATGACACTATTGTTTTTAAGAGAGGAGCACATCTGCTTGAATGACCTGAAGTATGCAGGTAATGAAGTGGGGACAGTGTTACCGGTGCTGCTTGGCTAGGCAGCCACCGCATGCTCCAAGGGGCTGGAAACAAGACATGCTGGAGAGTGTGTCCTAGCCACGTGTCAGAGCCTCATCCACGTGCCCACCACGTGAGCTCAGCAGCTCCGCCCCCAACTTTCTGGAGTCGCTCTGTTGTCTTGGGGGTGAGTTGTGGTTCATCAACCACACTGCTGTTCCTTTGTGACGTGTACTTACACCATGCGGCAGGGACTTTGGAGTTGGAGTTGTTTTCTCTTGTTTGTTCATAGAACACTCCAGTATCTGTTGCACCAATGACAAAGTAGCGGACAAAGCACAGAAGCACAAAAGCACGAGCTTTAGACAACAGTCTCTGATCTTACCTCCGCCACTCTGTGTCCCTGGGCCGACAGCTCGACCATTCTGGGCTTCTGTTTCCCTTCCTGTAAAATGGGGAGATTAAGATGAAACTTTACTAATAACTTAGAAAAAAATTTCCCCCTAGTGGGTAGAATTCTTCCTTCAAGAGCAAGCATAAATGTAAGACCTTTATGTATATAGCAAACCAAAACAAGGCTGCTGGAATTGTAGGCTGTAGCTGGGGTTCACCCTGTTTGGCTCCTCTACCTCTGAGACGGCCCTCAGGGTACTCACGGATTTAGCAGAATTTGGGAATCTGTGTACTCGTGCTCAATAGCCTTCGTCTCTGGTGCCATGTTGTCTCACGTTGGTCCCAGTTCGCACACAGCTACGGGTAGATTTTTGACTGGAATCAAGATCTTACTCCTAAATCCCTTCTCAGATCTTAAGACTCTAAAACCTAGCAGGTGTCTCTGAAGCAGGAAAACAGCCATGGCTGAGCTAAAACACTGGAAATATTGTAAGTGTTGGAGTTTCTTGTGGTTCTGCAGGCCATCATGGGTGGGAACCATGTGGCCACGGTGAGCACCACCCTGGGCTCATTAAAGTGAGCCAGGAAGCCCAATAGATGGTTATAAATGGCTGAGATGACCCTGAGGGAGTGTTCAGAGCTTTGAAATGGGCTAAGTGTTTGGCTATAGCTGCTAATTTTGTACTAGTATTTTCCATTTACACATTCACCATCTTGCCTTCAGTTGTCTCCTTCTCCTGAGTTCCCCGCCCACCCTCTTTATACCTCCTCATGCTTTGGGACCTCAGTGAGACCACTCTGGATTCTTCTCCATCCTCCCCAGTCCATGGAGATCTCCTTTTACTTTGAGGAGTTTTTGTGGTCCTGTGAGTCTCTACTCCTTTTGCACTTGCCATGCATTGCATTACTCATTTGCTGATTTTTTTTTTAACGCATTCACATCTCATTTTCCCAGCCCAACGATGGAGCTTATGGGGGCAAAGTAGATCTTCGAGGACACAACTGTCACTTGTGCAGTGCCATCTGGGGGTGGGACACTCACAGTCCCACCTGGTCCTCACTGAGAGCAGTCAGGACAGGACCACTGACATCATGACCACAAGGTCATCTGAGGCTCTGCTCATTTGTGGTTTTATTCATCTTTGAGACACTGAGTTGAGCATTTTGTGTGACACAAAAATGACATTTCATGGAGGAATAATATGGCTTTTGCTTAATAAAAATGCAAAAGATATTCAGAAGACCCAGCATTTGGTCAGTCATGCAGGTCTCATCTCTATTGGAAGCATAAGAGGAGGAAGACATCCAGGGAGAGGCAGTGGGCAGGGAAGCAGGTGTTAGCTGAAAAGCCTGGGGGAAAGTTGCAGCTGGGGCTGATGGACGGTCCTGTGCAGAACCACCTTCCTCTGCCACCTCTGCCCTTCCCTCCCATGATTCCAACAAGTGGTATGTTCTCCCGAGAACAGCTTCCTTCTAAGATCCTGACCCTCCCTTTAAAAACATGTTTAAGCCCCCCTTTCTCAAAACAGGCAAACTAAAGAACTTGACTGATGAGACTTACTTACCCTTGGAACTGAAGGTGTAGCCCTTGCCCCCTACCATGGGTCTTCCCACTAAAGCATTCCATGCTTAACCTTCCAAGGCCCCCTGGACAACAAACATCATCATTTCTACTTTATATCCTAGAAACCTGAGTCTCAGAGAGATTGAGCAATTTGTCCAAGGTCACATGCTTATGTCAGTCTCAGAGTCAAGAGTTGAACCCAGGTGGGTCTTATTCCAGACTTGTGCTTTTCTCGGAAATCCAGTCCTGCATCTCTGACGAGTGCCAATGAGACTTCTAGGCTTGCTCTCATGAGTCATGCCATACCCCCTAGGACAAGTTGGCCCATTTCCTACCTGTTTTTAGAGAAAGATTTTCCTAGTTGGCCAGATCTTTTCCTGAATAACTTCTTCCAAATCACTGTAGCTCTTCCCCCTGGAGAATGATGTTCTGTTGTACATATTTGAGCATGACTCATATCTTTAAACTCTCCAGGTGTAGATATGGTAACTTGGATTCTAGCAGGTTGTAAGGCAGAACTGAAAAGGACGGTTCGGGATCTGGGCTTCCTCATTCTTTAGGCTGCGGATCTTTGCTACAGGGAAGGAAGGAGACTTGGCTCAGGTCACAGGTGAGCCAATCGAGAGTCACGGCCAAAACTCCATCCTGCCCATCCTCTGCACAGCTCAGACTGCTAGCGTGACCCTTTGGAAATTTAAATGAAAAGAGTTTTCAGGAATCTTATGTTTTGGCTGGGAATGCAAATAGCTTCAGAGAGGAAATGCAGACTAGTCTACGTTTGAGACAGAAATCATGAAAGGAAGTTCAAATCTCAAAATAGTAGTTTCTTAAGATCTTCAAATTCATAGGGAAGGCCCATTTATGTGGTGACTATGACCTTGGTGTAACAATTCCTAAGTGTGAACTTGACCGGGGCACACTGTGCCATCTGTCTCCAGGGAGCTCACCATGCAAGGTAATGTTCCAGGTAAAGCTGGCCTGTAGGAGCCTAGTCCTCCAACCTGAACTCCTTGTGCATGGAAGCTCAGACACCAAAGGAGAGAGGGATAAAGGTCTTTGCTCCGGAGACTTGGTGCCCATGATGCAGTCCCACAATAGGTGGTCTTTAACTAACTTGGCAAAGCCCATAAAAGGGGCTACTTTTGCAACATTCAATGTCCTCTGTGCCTGGCGTCTTCTGCATGGTAAGCCACATCCCTTCGGGTGACTGTGTTGCATAAGGAACATCTGGCTGGCCACAGGTACTAGCTTTTCCACCTGGGAGACCAACTGGTCCTTGGTGCTACTGGGGCCCCAGTCCTGCCTGGCAGACATCAAGGCACAAACATTCATGACACATTCACAGTCAATAACAAGACACTCCTGTTTCCAGTGAGGATGGGAAAGTACCTGTGTTGTGAACTTGGGGATCAGTGAACAAAAATTCATGTATTCATTTAAAAACGTGTGTACTGTGTGCAGCCAGTGGTGGGAACCACAGACATGGCAAGGGACTAGCCCTGCCTTCTTGGCCCTTGTAACCTTGCAGGGAGACTGTGAAAAGCTTGCTTCTGGCTTTATATTCTGAGCAGGTGCAAAACCAAGCTTGCTGGTCACAGGGGTTAGTCCTCACACGCTGTGCCAAGGCCCTGGCCTGCCCCCCGAGGCTTAATGGCCCCTTGGCCTCTTGTCCTCTCTTCCTTGAAGCTGTGGTTTTTCCAGGTGAGGGCCACACTCATAATTCCCCTGAGCTTCTCCACATTGCATTTGGAATTGCTAGAAAGCTACGTCCTTTGAAAATAAAAGGAAATAGCAGGACTTCTCTGGTTTTTTAAAGTAAATTTTATTGAGGTCTAACAAAGAAAAGTGAACATATCACGCATGCATGACCTGAGGGGGTTTTGTATGTAAGGACACCCATGAAACTGACCCCAAATTAACACAGAGAACACTTCCAGAACCCTGGAGCCCCTTGTGGTCCTTTTCTGATGGAAACACGCTGCCCCCCCCAGGGTACAGCTTTTTTCAAGTCCTTTTGTCTGCTAGGACATACGGGGATGTCTCTAAAGTCACTTGAACACTTCTCTTCTCCCTTCAGAGGAGAGAACAGAGCTCGGTTCAGGCTGTCAACAGGCTCAATTACACTTTTGTACCTTCCTCCCTCCTTTTTTCCTGCCTCCCTCCCTTCCTTCCTTCACACTTCCCTCCCCCTCTTTCTCTCCCTCTCTCTCTCTCTCTCCTTTCCTTATTTTCATTCTACTAGTGGCTGTAATGAATTACAACTCTCATCCCATAAAATCCACCCTTCTGAAGTGTACCATTCAGTGTCTTTTAGATGAGTTCGGACACCTTTGGGATGGTATGGCCGTACACCAGTGTTTTCTGGTATACTCACAGAGTTCTGCGACCATCACCACTATCTTATTTTAGAACCTTATTACCATGCTCCAAAGAAAGCCCGTACTTATCAGCAATCGCGTCGCATTCCCACCTTCTCCATTCACAGGCAACCACTCATCTACTTCCTGTCCTTAGGGATTTGCCTTTTCTGGACTTTTCACATAGATGGAATCACACAACACGTGATTTTTTTAATATTTGGCTTCTTTTGCTTAGCATTGTCAAGGTCCAGCCGTGTGGTAGCACGTATTGGTGTTTCATTCTTTTTAATGACAGAATAATATTCCCTTGTACGGATATGCTGTACTTTATCGATGTATTGGTTGGTGGACATCTGGATTGTTTCCACATTTTGGATGTTATGTATACTGATGCTATAGACACTCATGCACAATGCTTTTAACTCTCTTGGGCATAGGCCTAAGAGTGGAATTAATAGATCATATCATAATTTTATGTTTAACATTTTGAGGAACGACCAAACTGTTTCTAAAAGCAGCTGCACCATTTTACAGTCTAACCAGCAGCGTAGAAGAGTTCCAATTTTTCTACATCTTCGCCAATGTTTGTTATCGTTTGCCTTTTTTATTTTATAGTAGGCATGAAATGGTAATTCATTGGCTTCGACTTGCATTTTTTTAAGGACTAATGATTAGAAATGTCTTTTCAGGTGCTAATCAGCCACTTTAGATGATATGTAGAGAAGTGTCTCTTCAAGTTTTTGGCCTATTTTTTTTTAAAGATTTTTAATTTATTTATTTGACAGAGATCACAACTAGGCAGAGAGGCAAGCAGAGAGAGAGGAAGGGAAGCAGGCTTCCCGCCGAGCAGAGAGCCTGATGCGGGGCTCAATCCCAGGACTCCAGGATCATGACCTAAGCTAAAGGCAGATGCTTTAACCCACTGAGCCACCCAGGCGCCCCTTGGCCTATTTTTTAATGGGTTATTTTCTTTTTCTTTTTGGATTGTAAGAACTCTTGATACATTTTGGATCACTGACCTTATAAGATATATGACTGTCAAATAGTTTCTCCCATCTTTCAGATTGTGTTTCACTTTTTTGATTGGGTCTTTTGAAGCACAGATATTTTGAATTTTGAAAATGCAATTTAATTTTTCTTCTGTTGCTTGTGCTTTTGGTGTCTTATCTAAGAAACATTGCCTAATCAAAAAACACTAAAAGTTACATCTGTGTTTTCTTCTATGGGTTTTTATTTTTATTTTTATTGTTTTTTAAAATATTTATTTATTTGAAAGAGAGTGAGCATGAGAGGGGGGAGGGCCAAAGGGAGAAGCAGACTCCCTGGTGAGCAGGGGGCCCAATGCAGGACTCCATCCTGGCATTCCAGGATTGTGACCTGAGCCGAAGGCAGTTGCTTAACCATCTGAGCCACCCAGGCGTGCACTTTTATGGGTTTTTATATTTTAGCTCTTAAATTTAGGTCTGTGATGCATTTTGAGTTAATTTTTGTGTATGGTGTGAAGTAGGGGTCTAACTTCATTACTTTACATGTAGATATCTAGTTGTTAAAAAGACTAGTCTTTCCCCACCGAATTATATTGGCACTGTTGTCCAAAATCAATTGACTATAAATGCAAAGATATATTTCTTGACTCTCAATTCTATTCCTTTGATCTCTGTGTCTACCCTGTAAGTCTATTTATAGGTCTATCCAATATCACAAGTCTTGATTATTGGCGCTTTGGAGTAAGTTTTGAAATCAAGAGAGTGATTTCTTTCTTTCTTTCTTTGTTTTTTCTTTCTTTTCTTTTTTTTTTTAGATCATCTTGGCTATTCTGGGTGCTTTGCATTTTCATATAAATTTTAGGATTAGTTTGTCAATTTCTGCAAAAAAAAAGGCAACTGGTGTTTTGATAGAGATTGTGTTAAACTTGTAGTTCACTTTGATGAGGACTGCCATCTTAACAATATGAACAGCTTCAATCCATGAACATGGGATGTTGTTCCACTTATTTACATCTTCTTTCATTTCTTTCAATGCTGTTTTGTACTCTTTGGTGTATAAATCTTTTACTTCTTTTGTTATACTTATTCTTAACTATTTTAGCCTGTCTTCTTAAGTATCTTCCTCAGGTTCTCAGCTTTTCTTTTAGTGTCTAGTGCTAAAGGTGAAACCTAGGCACTGTTTTCTTTGCTTATTTAAGCAGGCTTTGTGGCTTCAAATGTTTAATGCCCTCTCCTATATTTAAATAGGACATCTTTATTAGTCCACAATTCCATTCCCATAGTTGGTCTAAGTGAAAAGGCAACAGACACTGTGACCCATTACATATTAGTTAAGCCAAAGCTAGACTTATCACTTCAGCCTGTTGTTTAGAAGCCTGGCAGCTTAACTTAGTGGACAGGATGGCAACATGGTTATGAAATTCAGACCCGACTTTGCTATGACTTTGTTGGTTGACATATTTGTTCATATGATAATCCATTTGCCAAAACCGTTAGCATAAATGTTATTACCAACTGCACCAAATTCAACATGTGGAAGTGCATCAATTAAATGTCAAAGAATTGCATCAAAATAGTTTCTGAGAATTCATCTTCTAGAATTGAAATATTATCCTATTTGCCTGAATAAGTGCACTCTCTTCGCTACTTTATGTACCACTAGTTCATTTAATGTGTTTTTAATGAGCACCTCCCATACACTAATCCACTGTACTAGGAACTGAGAAGGACACAAGGATGATTAAGACAGTATTTGCCCTCAAGAGGTGTACAATATAAAAACAACAACAACAACAATAAAAAGACACGTACACAAAATTGTGATATGAGAGATAAAACAATCAATAAAATGTAACCTGAGGCCAAGAGACCAAGAGACTTATTTCTATTAATGCAACCAAAAAGCTATTCATGGAAGTGGAGGCATTTGAACTTCATTTTAAAGAATGAGATGAATTTAGCCAGGAGACCTCAGGTTAGGAGTGGAGAAGGCATCTCCAACAGAGGAAGTGGATGAAGAAAGAAAGGGGCATGAGACCAAACCTTGTGTTGCGAAGACATCAGAGTAGCCCAGTGTGGCTGGAGTAGAGTGAGGCATGAGACAGAAGACAATTGCTGCTCTCCAGAAAACAGGCTGCAAGTTCATCCACAAATACACACTGATACCAGGACTCCAGTGTGGCCAGGAACATCTCATCTAAATAAATCTGTATTTGAATGGCTGAGTCTCAGTAATCGGACATCTTCCTTAAATCCTACCATATAATCTCACTAGTAGATGGGGTATTTTTTCAGCCCAAGATATTAAATTATATTGTTACCTGGTAAAACTATGCATTTCCCAGCCTCCCTTATGGTTAGATGCAGCCCCATGACCAACATTTAGATAATGACGCATAGGAGGTATTGTGTGGGACTTCTGCGAATCTTTTCAAAAGGAGGTGTTTGTCTTTTTTGCTGATTTCTCCATTGCATAGCCTGGAATACAGATAGTGTAGCCGGAGCTCCCGCAGCAGTCTTATGACCTTAGGATGCAGGTCAGGCCCTGGAGAGTGTAATGTGGAGGCTAGCAAGGGATCTGGGTAGTGAATAACTGTAGAGCCCTGCTTTGGACTTCTCTCTGAAAGAAAAATAAACTCCTATCGTGTTTCTGCCTTTATTCTTTTGAACTTTTCTATTATAGATAGCTGAACTTGATCCTAATTGATAACCATGATGTAGCCAAGCTTGAACCCAGTTATTTCAATGTCAGAGCCCTCAAGTTCACCCACTCCACTAAGGAATTTTAACATGCATGAGCATAACACTTTCTGTATTTAAATGGTGTGTTTTAATAATTCACTGGGCATATAAGAAATTGCTTCCTCTAAAGTTGGGTATAATATGGTACTATTAAAAACCACAATCATAACCTTTTGAGGAAGTACTTATGTATATGGCTATGAGGATCTATATGAGTATGTTTGGCTGAATATCTCTTGTAAAAAATAGGACAAAATGTAAGATAATACTTTAGTGCAATCGTATTTCAAAACTATTGTCTACGCAGTTAAATCCTAACTACTGAGCCCAGTGGACTCACAATGAAGTTTATTTAATAGACCCACTATTTTCTGTCTATAAAAAAAATCAAACATAAGGCATCAATCACACTAATATCAAAAGTATTCAAGAGTTTAGATCTTTTTCTGAAGATTGTTGACCTGGAAGAATTTGGACGTAATTAGAGAACCAGGTTGACACTTGGAAAATCAATTGCTATTATGCTGTGGTATTAAGAATTGAGACCCAGGTCACTGACACCGAAGACAGACTTGGGCTCTGTTGTTCATTTGTTAGTGCTAAGGTGAGTTAGTAACAACAGTGACGTGGCTCCAAGATCACAGTCACATCTCCTTCCACTCTTCCCCCCTTAATGCTTTTCTTCTTAAGTTATAAAAGCAATATATGAGCTTCGTTTAAAAAAAATTTTTAAAAAAGCAAACATTTCCACATAGACTTTGCCATTGCTTCAGGGTTCCCACTGAAGTGAATGGGACAAAGTAAAAATTCTCTTAAGTCCCTTTACCAAGGGGGGAGCATATTTCATGTTATTACCAAGGAAGGGTCTTATGCTGTGTAGATCGGGGTTGGAGGAGAGGTCCCCCAGATTGCTAGAACTTCAAGTAGCACATAGAGTATACTAATTATGGTAGAACACATATTAGGTCAAGAGAATGACCACAGAACTCTCTCTGGTTAGAAAGTGACAAAATTGTAGCAGTACGTTCGTTCTCATAACCCACAGTCAGAGGACCACCATTTCCATTCATTCATACGTTTGCTTTACTCTATTTATTTGTGCTTAAGCGGAAACACAGTGGTAAATGAAACATGGAGACAACTGGCAGGGAATCATTCCTTTTGCGAAAATTCATTACCAAACGTCAAGTTCCTAAAGATGGTGTTTTTTGCATGTTGGTACCCTGCCGCTAGCTTGCTGTGGCTCGGAGGGATGCGGGAGCAGGAAGCAGATACGTCAGCATTTTGATGGAGTAGGAACGGATTGCTAAGATACAGACACACAAGAAAGAGTCCTCTGGAGCTGGAAGAGAAGAAGGACAAGAAATTATTCTCCTGGCCATGATTGCTAAGGGTTATCAGTAGTCTTTCGATGAAAAGGATGTGGAGCTGAATGCAGGAATTCACTGTGTGGCCTTTATATTCAATGTATATAAATAGATACAGAAATAGAAAGACTTGTATTTCTCCTTGTGGGAGATGGGTTAGAGTCATTTCCAACAAATTCTTGCCTTGTGTTCTGACAGTCCTGAGTCATAACAAACACTACATAGAGCTCACAAATATGAGCTCATTTAATCCTTGTAAAACCCTCCGAGGCGAGTACTATTGTTATCCTTATCTTGGTTCTTCTTGGTTCTTTTTTTTTTTTTTTTTTTTTTTTTTTTTGTAGCTAATTAGACTGAGGGCCAGAGAGGTCAGAAACCGGATTTTGACCCAGAGGCTCAGAGTCCGTGAGCTCAATGGCCTATGCTACACAGACTGTACTACCTTGAACCCAACTGGGTAAATCCCAATGACCCTTCAGAGCAAGATCCTATAACATAGAGAACAAACCCAGGGAAGCATGATCCTTTAGCACGTGGCGTCAAGGCTCATTTCTGTCTGAGAGAGTTACTGGCAACGATGGCTTTTACTACATGGTTTGACCATCTCTGCCTGTTATCTGTTGCTCTTTCGTAGTTTAATTTAAAATATGGTATGTAAGGACAACCAAACAATACACAGAGCCGGAATGGAGATCTTCCACACAGTGCTGAGAACACAACGTGGTGTTCACGCCCTACTGTGTTTCCAAACAACTCTTTTTTTTTTTTTAATTTATTTGACAGAGATCACAAGTAGGAAGAGAGGCAGGCAGAGAGAGAGGGGAGGAAGCAGGCTCCCTGCTGAGCAGAGAGCCCGATGCGGGGCTCGATCCCAGGACTCTGTGATCATGACCTGAGCCAAAGGCAGAGGCTTTAACCCACTGAGCCACCCAGGCGCCCCGCAAACAACTCTTATTCTTAGCCTCATAGAAGCTTCTCAAGAATTCTTATTCTTAAAAAAAGAAAAAAAAAAAGGAATTCTTATTCTTAGCCTGATAGAAGTATCTAGATGAAAGCGTTGTGAGGAGGAACGAAGTGTGCATTCTGGAGGTTTTAGACACAAAGGAACCTCCTAAGAAGACATACCGAAGACTGGGGTAAGTTCCATTGTTTTCCTCCCTGGCAACCAGGAGTTGTGGCCTCTCCCAGCGTGAGTGGGCGTGAAGCACACTCCCCAACCCACGGAAGGGGGTGTCTCTGAGATTGGCCACCGAGGGTCCCCCTGCACCAGCTCGGCACTGGCTGCACCAGGCCTCACCACACACTCCAGGGCATGTGAGAGGCATGTGAGAGGCAGCCTCACAGCTGGGCCAGAGAACCTTCTGTCACACCGCATCCTGGCAAGGCCAAATCACAAAAAGCCACATTAATGCATTTCTCCACAAAAATACCAAATCCTGCATGTCTTCGTCCCACTTCAGGGGTCTCCTCTTGGCAAAGGGGCTTCCTCAGGAGTGTCACCGTCTCTCAGGCAGCCTCGACAGTGTGAACTCAACAGAAAGGATTTCTCTAGTCTCCGGCTACAGCTACAAAGAATACGTCTGATTCCTGGCCTGAAGGACGCGATATTATCATCTCAAAACTGCAAAGATGACCAGTTACTCAAGTCTTGCTAGACCGTGAAAAATATAGAACATGCAGTGGGTGTTCAGAGGAGGGGCTGGAGGCAGCCCGGGTTGACACAGAGTGTGGAGAAACAGGAGAACCACTGATTCGTTGTCAGAGGCATTGCTAATTCTGTTCTCATCTTGGCCACCTTTTACACACAGATGCACGCATTCGTGCAACACACACACACATGCACACACATGTGCCCACACACACATTTGCACATGGGCATGCACACGTGGTGTGGATTTCGCATGCTTCTGGTTTGGTACGGACGGCATGAGCCAAAATGCACTCAGCGACCCCTACGCGCCAGAGGCTTGGTTGAGCGTGTCGTATTTACGATTCTACTCAATCCTAGGTACAACCCCTTGATCTGGGAGTATCATTCCCTATGCCATAGCAGGAAGTTTTGCAACGGATATACACAATACTCAATCCACTCTCCGACCCAGGATCTGCTCTCCATCATCCCCAAAGGCCTCCATCGCTTTGCTTTCCTTGACTCCTGCTCTAAGTGGCCCTAGTCATGGTTTACCCCACTCCTGGGCTCATGAGACCCAGCCACAGTCACCCCTGTCACAGCAGACAGGAGACTCCAGTGTCCTCACAGACACCACTGTCTGGTGAATCTTTAGAAGCTCTGGCCTGGAAATGCAGTAAAATTCTGCTTCTCCCCCTCACCCCCCCACCCCGCCCCAGACAGCTTTATCAGTGTGCTTTGATAATAAACCTTAAAGTCTTTCAAATAAAGTGTTTTTAGTTTTCATTTTCTTCTCTATGCTGTTCATATTTTAGGAGTCCTCTAGGGCGGCCTTCCCAGACCATACCCACCAGCACCCCTAACGGAGCCTCCTCTGTGAGTTGCAAGGGGGTCTGGGTGTGGCCTGAGGATCAGAGCCCCAGCACCCATGAGACCCGCAGCTGCCCATCCCACAGTCTTCCTTCACCCTCTGCCCTCTCCCCTCTTTGGCTCTTATGAATGATAGAAAAAGCATTCTCTCTCCCGCTGCCAGGCCAGTCTACACTCACAATTTGTTTTTAGCTCTACCATCTGGACGCCCTGCTTAAAGCCCCGATCTAGGGTTTCAATCACCCCTCCTGCCCATGCAGGCATGCAGGGAAGAGGAGTTCAGAGCAAAGGTGCAGGTGGGGTGCATCCCAGCTGACATTCAGCCCACCGCTGTGGGAGCCAAGTCACAGCCTGCCCCCCCCCCCCCAGGGAGAGCAAGGAGCCAGAGTGTGAGGGCAACACGGCTGGATGGGAGAGCCCCAGCGAAGTCAGACATCTGAGCTGCCAGATCCTCCCCCTGCCTTTGATGCCCAGCCGGCTGGGTCAGCCCTTCCGCCCTATGAAGCGGCCCCACTAACCATTGACCAAGTCTTTTTTCTTCCCCATTAAAATCTCTCCTCTCCGGAGGACGGGATAGTGGTCATTTTCACGTTCATGTGAAATCCATAGCAAGTTGTTTTCATTTCCAGGACACATCTGTGTTTTCGGCAAGTCTTGGAAAAGAGAGCAGTCCCCGTGCAATGGAATTTCAGATAATAAAGCCAGTGTTAGTTCCTGTTGTGTTTAAAAAAAACAAAAAAAAAAAACCACAAAAAACGCTAATAAAAAAGGAAACCATAGCTGGGACCATAAAAGAAACCTGCTAATGGCCAAAGGCAAACTCTCAGAAGCTCCCTGAGAAATAGGGGGGGGGGGGGGGGGGGGGGGGGGGGGGGGCTTTCAAAGGAGCAGGAAAAGTACTGAGAATTGACTTCTCAGAAAGCCGGAAGGAAAAATGTTAAGGGAGAAGAGCAAACAGCTCAAGTAAATATGCCATCACTCAAGAGTGAAGAAGAAAATTGTCATTTTGCAGAAGAAATCACTAGGCAACCTGCTTTTCAAGGTCAAGAGGAGCCATTAAATCACACAGCAATGGGACTTGGCCTTGAAACCAAAAGTTATTTTGTACCCAGGAAGTATGAAGCAGAGAAGTCCCTGCTAATAGCCTCTGTCCAGTGGGACACAGGTGCTTATCAATAAGCAAAAGATAGTTTAAATGGGAACAAAGGACTCTGTCTGGGTGAATTGGGAAAGACTTTCTCCTTTCCAAGAGTTACATTTCTGAGAAACAAGTTATCTCTGACCTACGAGAGGAAAGTGGAGGGGGTTCGGGAGGAAACTTGACTGCATGCAAAGGACAGAAGGAGGACATGGGGGCAAAGGGCTGAATTTCCAATGCGCTTGCTGTTTGGTTAATGTATTGTGCCACTGCTAAGTCCTGTTCATAATTCTACCATGTTTGGGGGAGATCTGAACACTAAGGGAAGGAAATGAGTTATAAACACACTCTTTGACCTCTTTTAGCATTTCTTCTCTAAGTCTAAAATGAGCTCATCACAAGGGTTTGTGCCCTGTGGTTTTCTAGAGGTCCTTCTAAGGATGGCTGGTTTCTTGGGTCTGATGAGATGTGTTGCCACACGGATTCACAGTTCGGTTTGCAGAGCATCCTTACTGATGCCCCCAGCACTCATCTGGTCTCAAGAAACGCACGCTCTAACAAAACAAGAACATCACACACAGAACAACACGGCAGAAACAGGAACACAGTGCACAGGTTCGGGAGGCGTGCTGGGCCCCTGCTCACAACCTGTCCTCCGCAGCCAGGCAGTTCCCCAGGCTGCAGGTTTCTAGGGGTGGGAAGCAGGCAAACACATTTGTGGCCTCCTTGTTGGAGGCCCACAGGATTCCTCAAAGGGCTCCCCAAAGGGTTCCCAGCCTCCCCTGGCTCCTGTCCTGCCTAGGTGAGGCTTTAAGCCAGACCTACCTGCTGCTTCCTGTTTCCCTTACTAGTACCTAGCAAGGGGACAGCTGGTGCTGACCTCCTGCCTCTCTTTGCCCATGGAGGCACACACAGGAATCCACGCCTGAATGCATCTCAAAACTGCCTCCACAGTTCTGTGTTCTGGGCAAAGATGCTCCTTATAGGAAGTTGGGTTGTCAGTTTCAAGACCACCCCACCTGCTCCTTATGTCATGAGTCCTATGAACCACATACGCTCTCTTAGGTGGTTTGGGCTGGGATTTGGCCCAAAGGAAGAGGAAGGACAGAGGTTCCAAGTTTCAGCATCTATCACAGCAGAAGTGAATTATCCTCTGGGATCCCACACGGAAGGTTCTCCATTTTCTCCGGCACGCACATTAACGATCCAAGCTACTCTTAGAGTTTTTGTTTGTGTTGCAGCTCCCCGTATTTCCACCATTCCTGAGTTTAAGTGAAGGATTGAAAACTCCATGTCTGAGTCTGCTCACCTGTCTCCCGTACCACCTTCCAACACCTTCCAACATCACCCACCGTGCAATGGAGCTGATTGACCTTGGGACTTCTTCTATGAACATAGGTTCTTTCCATCCCTACTGACAGCTCCCCCCAACACGAGACCCCATGTTAGGGAGAGAGGATAACAGCAGACCCTTGGCAACGACTCTCAGATTCTTCTGGTCTGTATAAAATGAGGTTATACTTCCTCCCCACCACATGCCTGGAGCTCAGTCTGGCATCAGGGAGTCAGTATTCACCAGAGCTCCGTGGTACTGCTTGGGTGGCCAGGCAAGGCTGCGGGGTGGGGGTGGGGGTGGGGGATAGGACAATGCTGAATTCCCACACACCTAGATTCTGGGAGAAATACCCTCCAAGAGGGAACCTTATGATGCCCCTCTGACAGGGTAGAAAAAGCCAAACTTTCTGGTTTAACCGACATCAAGCATTCGGGTAGGAGTTCTGGGGATTTAGGGGGGAATATCTTGAGTACACAGTGATGAAAACAAACAAAAACCCTGATTTTTTGGTGACTCCAAGAATGAATCCAGAGGGTCAGAGCTTTCTAGAGTCTAGAGACTCTCTCTTCCTCCTTTCTGCTGTGCATATCCCATCCCTTTGAAATACTGGAGTGAATGGGATGGAGGGAGTGGGCTCTGAGCCAGGACCTCCACATAGTTTGGTTGAATGAATGAAAAGAGACAGTTATGAGATTCAACACATATCCTCTGTCCCCTTTTACTCATTTCTCTACCCTGTAGAATCATATCACCCTCAGCAGCAACGATTAGTAGGTTTGAGATCCTTTGTAAGCCTGAGCAGTTATAGAGCAAGAGTTTCTTTTTGTTTGTTTTTAAGAAACAGCCCTACTGTATGTAAAAATATCCAGGCCCCTCCTGGCCCTCACTGAGCTCCATTTATTATTCATTTAAAAAAGGAATCCAACCAACATGGTTCTTTCCAGGCCTCTTCCAGTTCGAACTTTCTGGTGTTAGAGCTGTCATTGCCTGGTGGAGTTGAGCTTCGCCTGGTTTATGAAAGTAAGTCTTCCACACTAGCATTTTTGTCCTAGAAGGGACACAGCTCTTGGAGTCCAAGACACTTGAATTTTGGTTACAGCATGACTGCCTTGTCATTCAGTGACCACTGAGCATGTCACAGAGGGAAATAAGATCACCTTCCCAGAGTCTCAGTGAGGGTTAAGTTGGGTACAACATGTGAGCGTTCCTTGCATAGAGCCTGGAACATAGGCCCTCCCGCCTTGGGCCGTTTCCTACACAGTGGGGGCCATTCTTTGTAGTTGGTATTTACAGAAGCAGAAGAACTTTTAGTACAGCTAAGTAGCAGATGAAGAAGAAAAACAACTTAAAAGATTATAAGTTTGTTTAATAATGCTCACAGAGGGATATGTGGAAAATACAATTTTAAACTGAGTAAGGATATTGGCATTTCATGTAACTATGAAGATTATTATTTTTTGCTGATGTTTTATAAGGTTCTCTTCCTATGATATTTCACTTTGGTGATAGCAAATGGATCAAAATATTAGTGCATGTGAATCCTAGATATAGCATCTAAACAATTTCTACTTAATTAAAACAGTGCCAGGCAATACTGGGATTCGGCAGTCCTCATTCTCCTTTCTGCTCTGTGCATACAGGAGACCACAATTCACAGAGTCCTTGAAGTTAGAGGGAGCCACTCCAAATTAAATGGGAGCACAAGAGACTTATGTCACTTCTGGGCTGAGTCAGAAAGCCCCAGGGTGAGCCTGCAGTCTCTTTCTTCTTTTCCTTGAGTCAGAGAAATCCTACATAGTGGAGTCTCTGCCAGCCTCAATCCCTGAAACCCATGTGGAGCAGAACACACCCTGCACCAAGTTGGACATGAGTGAGTTAGAAGCCTACAGTGTGACGTCACTGAAATTTCATAGTTCCTTTGTTATTGCAATATAACCTGGTCTGTCCTGAAAAATACAAAAGAACGAATGAACGGCAACAGATTAAAAAAGAAATAAGAAAGGTCATCAACAAATCACTTGTTAGTAATCATGGCCTTCAGGTTCCGCTAATCAGTAAGAGTCGGAAAATAGTGAGACACGCCATAAAACAACTTACAGACAGAACTCACTTCTCCAAGATCCTTCTCATTTAAAGGATTCCACACTTGTCTGTTGCTGACTTATCTAACTTGTTGAAATGAAAATAATTATAGGTTATATATTCCTTCTACAAGTATTTAAGTATTTATTCCTTCTACAAGCCAGATTCACCATGATGTGATAGGAAACAGGCAGCCAAAAAGACAAACACACAAGATCTGTCATGTGAAAGGTGGTGATAACCACTATCTTAAAGAGGAAAATGTGAAGAAAGGGGGGGGGGGGGGTTGGGGGGGTACACAATTTTAAATAGGGTCGTGGAGAATATCTCACTTAAAAGGTGAGAGAGTGAACTATGCTGATATCTGAAGGGAAAGCAATCCAGGCAGAAGAAACAAGAAATGCAAATGGCCTGAGGTAGAAATGAGTCTGATATGTTTGAGGAATAGTGAGGAGGCTTGAGTGGCTAAAAGGAGCAGGCCAGAGAGGGGGCAGTGAGACATGAGAACAGTCATCTTTGGGTGGGGATGGAGCAAATATGTGGGGTTCTGCAGGTACTATAGGTAAGATTGGTTTTCCTAAAGCCAGAGGAGGTTTTGAGCCAAGGAGTGCTGTGCTCTGGCTGTTCTGAGAAAAGTCAGAAGGAGCAAGGCAAAGGCAGAAAAAAGGGAGACCAATTTGGAAACCATTACAACAGCCCAGGTGAGGAAAGATGGTCTGTGACCAGGGTGGGGGAGCAGAGAAGGTAAACTATAAAACACAGGTAGAGCTGCAGGAATTGCTGATGGATGTAAGATGTGAGAGTCAAAAGCATGCTAAGGGTTTGGGCCTTACCTGGATTCATCATATTCATGTGTCCGTAGAGTCACCACTGATAATACCCATGGAGAGAGAAATGCAAACCCAGAGAGATGGAATCTCCAAGATCACCAATATGGCGGTTCAGGTGAGAACACACTCCCATCTGATCCCGAAACCCATGCTTCCAATCATTCCTCATGACCCTGCTCCCTGTGGAGAGCACTAGAAACAGAATGGAAAGCAAGAAAATTAGATAGAACATAGGAACCAAGAGAAATCCATGCCAGATGTCTCATTCTTTCTTCAAGCAGACCTACCACCCAAGTGGTTTCTGAATTACCGAGGATCTCAAAGGAGTGTTTCCTTTTGTCATTTGCAAAAGAAAAAGGGGTTATTTCCAAAGGTTTTCTTTGCACTTCCTCTTACCATTTACCACTGTTTCATGTTTTAGTGTGGGGCCCTAAGTATGGGAAGCCCTTCCACGGGGCTGCTATTGGGAAGGATGTTTCATTGCATAACCATGGGCATTGGTTACTGCAAGGAGTTCTGAGTTCTCTACAAATGTCAACGTGTTTTCTGACCACCCTGAGAGGGAAGCAGTTTGAACTTGGCCTAGGTACCGTATTTCAACCCTGACACACATGCACGGGCCTTAGGGGCCTTTGGGAGGAGTCAATATACTGCAGAGAACCATTTTCCACTTCTTTATCATTTTGTTAAAATATTTACCTAATCCGTCCTTGCATCCTTTACAATATTTTCTTAGGACTTAGAAAGGCACTATTTTCTTTCCTGTCAGAGAGAAAAGTTTTTTCCAAAGTTTGAGCTTGGCCGTATGAACTTGGGTTGTTTTTCTCAAAATGAAGGAAGACTCTGGAGCCCCATCCCAGTTGCCCTAAACTGGAATATTTGAGGCGAGACTTGAAACACCTGCATTTTCAATAAGCTCTGCAGATTATTTGGGTACACGCTCAATCTAAGCTTAGCTGTGAGCTGGTTTAAAAACCAAAAAACCCAAAGTCCTAGCCTTGAAAGAGACTCACCATTTGGTACATTAGCCTGAGCATGTCATCCTTGTCCCCTTGAGCCCGTCTCCTCAGCAAGAAAATAAGGAGAATGAGTACGATACTCACTGAATCCCCTTCTAGCTCTAATATTTTATGAATATTCATGTCCTTCCTGGAATGCTGGCCAGCGATTTTTCCATCACATGTCGCTTATTCCTTTGCAGGAAGGCTTCAGCCACTTCATCCACCCAATGCCATCGCTGAGACGGCAGACCTTCCAGAAGTCTACCTGTTCCCACCCTCTCCGCTGCCAGTGTCTGCCCTTCCCAGCAAGGCTGTTGGCGCTGCAGGGCCGGGCTTCCCCACAAGCTTCTGCTATAAATGCTGTGTCACAGTTTCGCTCCAAGTGTCGGGGCTCCGAAGTGGGCCTGGCCTCCCCCCCTCTGAGTAGGAAGCAGGGATGGATGGCCCCGCGGGGATGAGCAGTGATTCTCTGTCCTGACTCAGTTCCCCTTCTCATGCTGACCGAGGCCTTTCTCAGGGCTGCAGTGAGCCCAGAACAGAGGACAGTTGTCAGCTCAGCCGACACAGAAGAACCTGACTTCCAAGTGCATACAAGGCATCCTCTGACCAAGGGTGAGGGCTTGGAACCGAACTTTGAAGAGTGTTCTCCTCTCCCATCGTCTAGACAAATCCTTTCATCTTTTCCCAACCAGCTTAGGGCCTGGAACCCTTTCTTGACCACATCAGCGCGTATGGCTCTCCCCTTTCTCAGAGTCTCATGACACTCACCACGCTCATAGGCATTCTTGTCCTGTCTTGCCTTTTCCACCGATGATTGATGTGGGTTGAGGTGGTGCCTCGGAGCTGGCAGATGGAGTGTGAGTTTCCCCTGTACAACGGAGTGTCCACCCCTGAGTCTCAGGTCTCTGCTTCAAGGTGATGAGCCCACATAGTCTGATGCAAGGATCCAATCAGACAACAGACAGAAACCTCTGGCACATGATGAGAATCACCATTCCATCCTGCAAAACTTCGGGAATTTAAGCTATAGTAGATAGAACGCTCCTTTTCATGCCCAGAAGTTTTGATAGTAGCTGACCTCTCCTGAGGGCTTGCTGCCTATCAGGCACTGTGCTAAATTCTTCCATGTCTGAACCATTCAGACATCACAGCTACCCTGCTAGGTAGGCCCTATTGCTATACCCATCTTTAAAATGCGTATAATAAGGGGTACATGATAGGATCAGGGACCAAATGCAGATCTCTCTAGTTCCAGAGTCCACCGGCCATGAGTGTCTGACTGTGACTTCGTTAACATATCTTGGGAGACCCGAGGTTTCTGGATGTTTCTATGTTACTTGGTTACCAAGTTCTTAACTGTTTTATGCTCCTGGTTCCTTCATCTGTATAATCCCACAATGACACTACAAATTCCCACAATTCACCTCTGAACTCAAATTATTTTTCTTCTAAAGTACAGTGGTGTAATAGTAACAATAATGCTCATGGTAATAATAAATAACGTTGAGTGTAATTGTTCTTTCCTCATGTGTCATGATGGCAAATAAATGTGAGAGGGAAGAATAGCAGAACGTAAAGCTCGGAGCACTGGTGGGTGGCTGGGAGCACGCTGTCTGTCAGTGATGCGGGTCCTGCCTCCGTCGGGAGCACCGAGGCTCTGCTCGGCCTTGTTCCTGCTCCTCAACATACGGGGAGAGGACAAGATTCTAATCATGGGAATGGAGCTGAAGCTTCGTGTTCGTCGTTACAGGCTTTGTGACCGAAACGTTCATAAACTCTTCTGCTTTTCTACCCCGGCTCATACCTCCTACCTCATCGGGTTCTTGGAGACTAAAGTCAGGTGGTGTTTTGTACCCCTTGCTTGCTCACTAGCCAGAGGTGTTATTAAACAGTTCTGAATTGAAGAGGTGCTTAGTAAGCATTTACTGTTTGGTTTTAATTTGAGGTAAATTTTTATTTTTATTAAGATTTTATTTATTTGTTTGGGAGAGAGAGAGAGAGCATGAGTGAAGGAGATCATGCACAGGGAAAAGGGGTAGAGGGAGAAGCAGGCTCCCTGCTGAGCAGAGAGCCTGACGTGGAGCTCGATCCCAGGACCCTGGGATCATGACCTGAGCCTAAGGCAGACGCTTAACTGATGGAGCTACCCAGGTGCCTTGAAGTAAATTTTTAAATCTTAAGTTATTGAATTTTATACACTTTCAGAAGGCAGATATTTAATTCGTTAGAGCTTCATTACCCATAGCATTCCCTACTCTTTTGGATTAAGAAATCAAGGCAGTACGACAGCAAAGAGATGCCATGCCACTGTAGAAGACAGATACAACACGACCATGCTCATCTTAGACTCTTAAGTCAGCAATATTTTCCAGTGGTCTTCCAAGAATCAGTTCATACAAACTTCACATGTAGTTAGCAGGACATTCTTTAGGTGAGGAAATGAAGGAAAATATGAGCTTGACTAGTACTTGTCCCACCCAAAATAAGAGAGCATTAATATCTTTAACGGCTATGTTCCGGAAGCTCGTTTCTTTCCCAGCCTCCCACCTCAACGAACTGTGTAGCATCATCTTGCTATTCATTCTGTGCTTTTCTTTTCTTTTTTTTTTTTTTTTTAAGATATATTTTTTTATTTATTTATTTGACAGAGATCACAAGTAGGCAGAGAGGCAGGCAGAGAGAGAGGGGGAAGCAGTCTCCCCACTGAGCAGAGAGCCCAACGTGGGGCTCCATCCCAGGACCCTGGGATCATGACCTGAGCGGAAGGCAGAGGCCTCAACCCACTGAGCCACCCAGGCGCCTCCATTCTGTGCTTTTCTTGAATGGATAAGTGTGATAACATAATTGTTAACCTTGTTAACCAGTCATTGCTAAGACAGGAGCAGGATTGTTTTACAGATAGTAAATTTGTAAGAGTAAAGCACAGAAAATCGATTTGAGCTAGATCCAAAGATATGTCTTTTAAAACATTTATCTGAACTTTTTGGTAGTTATATGGAGGTTTTTATTATCAGGATATAAAAGTTAATTTCTCGTATAGACTAAAAATTGCTTTGCTGTTTAGTTTCACCTGTGTCTTAGCTTAACTCAGACGCACAAAATGTACATTTAGTTGCGTTTGACTTTTTTTTTTAATTTTTTATTTTTTCAGTGTAACAGTATTCATTATTTTTGCACCACACCCAGTGCTCCATGCAATCCGTGCCCTCTCCAATACCCACCACCTGGATCCCCCAACCTCCCAACCCCGCCCCTTCAAAACCCTCAGATTGTTTTTCAGAGTCCATAGTCTCTCATGGTTCACCTCCCCTTCCAATTTCCCTCAACTCCCTTCTCCTCTCCATCTCCCCTTGTCCTCCATGCTATTTGTTATGCTCCACAAATAAGTGAAACCACATGATAATTGACTTTCTCTGCTTAACTTATTTCACTCAGCATAATCTCTTCCAGTCCTGTCCATGTTGCTACAAAAGTTGGGTATTCATCCTTTCTGCTGGAGGCATAATACTCCATAGTGTATATGGACCACATCTTCCTTATCCATTCATCCGTTGAAGGGCATCTTGGTTCTTTCCACAGTTTGGCGACCGTGGCCATTGCTGCTATAAACATTGGGCTACAGATGGCCTTTCTTTTCACTACATCTGTATCTTAAATAGAGCTTCCCTATGACCCTGCCATTGCATTTGACTTTTGAACCTATTTTTGAAATATTGGTGGTGACCAAACCCTTGGTAGATAGTATGGTGTGTATCAACCCAAATTCAGTCACAAATAAGTGGATGATCTAAACTCTCTGCTGTAGACTTTTACATATATTATCACTGTAATAAATGTCCAAGAGAGAAGATAAAATATTACACACATAAATTATGCTATACAAACAAAAATTCCAAAAGTCAAAGAAAATTAAAACATTTTAATGGATTTTATCAGCCAAATAAAAGTAAGTGTACTTTAATAGTGTACATTTAAAGTTACATAAATGTTATGTAAGATATGTATAATACTGAGCTTTGTCAAGTTAAGATAAATAATATGATTAATGTTCATTCTGGCTCACAAGTCTTTCTGTCTAAGTATGCGACTCTAGCATGCACTGCCGATTAAGATATTATTACTTTCTTGGATTTAATTTTTAATCAAATTATTTTAAACAAATTAAAAATTACTACAATACTCCATCTGTTGATAATTCTTAAATTGTTTTCCTTTAGTGATTATGCAGTTATTGTTTTGTGAGCCACAAATGGATTAGTAATTTTCAGATTTCTAAAACAGCAGCCTTCTTGTGAAATTGTTATTGAGAAATTACTTTGAAACATTCAGGGAAAAAAAAATAAATGCTTTCTCATTCTCTTTTTTTAAAAGTAGGCTCCACACTTAGTGTGGGACCCAACACAGGTCTTGAACTCACTACCCTAAGATCAGGACTGGAGCTGAGATCAAGAGTCTGATACTTAACCAACCAAGCCACCCAGGTGCCCCTCTCACACTCTTTCTTCAAAGAGAAGTGTTACATTTTGCTATGTCACATATAGGCATGGAGCCTACTTTAAAAAGAGAGAGAGAATGAAAAAGCATTTATTATTTGATGTCCAATAAAGGGAGTTTACTTGGAGAGAAGAATTTCAAGAAGTTGTTCAATTATAGCCTAAAATTGAGAATTCCTTAAAATGAAACTGGCTAAGAATTCTTAGAAGATTGAATCACAATGGTCTCGTAGCTGTATTTTTTACTTATGCACAAGCTGAGTCTTCAAACACACTAACTTGTCTTCAATTTTTGTCATAAAACTGACATATGTAGGTTTAAATGTTTTTGAAATGCACATAAGAGATTAACTATGAAATGTCTTCCTCATTTTTCAAATTGCCAACCTCACTAGGTTAGAATAAACATACAGCACAAGGACCTTTTTCCTGAATGCTTCCAATATTTTAATTTTTTTAATGTAAGAGTGACTGTTTCATTACCATCTTAGAGGTAAACATGGAATGACAAAGGGAACCGTCAACACAGATGAATAGACCCTTAATGTTCTAAATTAATCTTCTACTGTGAAAGACACAGTCTTTAAAAGTGACTTGGGATTTTAATTTTTATTCTATTCTTTCTGTCTGGACCCCTTGTATGGCAGCTGGTTTCCCCCTTAGGCATATACTGTAGCTTAATGTGCCATTTTTCTTCACTAAATGTTAAAATACTTTTGACAGTCAATTGTCTCTTTAAGAATATATGATTTCCATTAGAGTTTATTTCTAAGAAGATTGTAAACATGGCTGACAAAACCTTGCTTCCAGCTAAAAGACTGGGGTTTTTAAGGTGAATATTAATAAGTTCATCCCCATTCTTAATCCATACCAAAAATTCATGGAAAAAAATTGAGAATAACTTAAACCAAAATGAATAAAGCTAATACTGATTAAAGACAGAAACTCTGAATTCCAGCATTGTCTGTGGTTGTGAAGAAAGTATTTTTACGGTTGTAGCCTGGTCTGGCTTTCCAGATAAAAGCAGTGGGAATGACGCTTCCATCTCTGAGCCCTTGGTCATTTCATGTGTACCTCTAAGAGGGTAATAGGACAGTCACTCTTGCAGTTTCCTAACAAGTCACTCATAAAGGTAGACGATGAAAAGCAGAATCCTATCTGCACTGCCAACTGGGGCTATCTGTAAATATCAGGTTCCCCTATCCCATCGACCAAATGTCCAGATACATTTCTTCTCCATCAAAATGGGGGGAGAAAAAAGGCCAATGAAATGTACAGAGCCACACAAGAAGAGCTGGTGACATTCAAGAACAAAGGAAGGGCATATTAGGACCGACAGTTGACTATGAGAAATCCTAGCAAGTTTTAGAAAACACCTGAGAAGCTCTGCAAATCTCAACAAAATGTGAACTTCATAAACAAAGAGATAAAGGCTGAAATCCAAGAAGAGTTGGAAAGCATGCTAGTCGCAGGAACTAAATAGATGATGGGAAAACTTTAGAAAACCCACAAGGGTCTCAAGTTCAAGGTAAAGCCTGAGCATATATTTGTTTACCTTTCCTTCTAGCCCAAATTCTATGGCAATGAGCCAGACTTTTTAAGAAGGGAATAAATCCCTAGTAGGAATGCAAAACAACTGTGATGCTACTGGTAGAAGTTCTCAAGGACAGTTCAAGGCAGGAGAGGTGGAATTGATGGGGAGACCAACTTCTGCCTTGGCCTCAGCCTTCTAACCTAGGAAAGGCAGGGTCAGCAAGACAACTCTGATGTTTCCAGGTGAGAGAAGGATACTGGGGGTCAGTCTCCAGTGGAGGGACCGTGGCTGGGGAAAGACTCTTAATGAATAATTGATATGGTGGGTTTTAGTGCTAGAGAAAGACCCAAAGCTTCCTACGTTAACAGCTGGTTGCCGGGAAAGACTGCAGAATAGAATGACTGTTGCTGGGATGCCTGCATGACTCAGTGGGTTGCTCAGGTCATGATCCCAGGGTCCTGTGATTGAGCCCTGCATCAGGCTCCCTGCTCCACTGGGAGCCTGCTTCTCCCTCTGCATGTGCTCTCTTGGTCAAAGAAATAAATAAAATCTTCAAAAAAAAAAAATGACCATTGCCCTGCTCTTTATGATGACAGAAACAAAACCACACAGGCAGCTAGCTTTTCATGCAGAAAGTGAGGCCACGGGACACCTTCTGCTAGACTCTCCTGGGCTTGCCCCCTGCCCTTGGAGACCAAACTAAGCAGACTGGCTGCTCTCAGGCTCAGGCCTGGGTCCTAGATAAGGAGATTGAGACACTCTCTGTGGACATGAAATTAAAAGGGGGCATCCATAATCAACAGAGGTTGTATTTCGATGCCATCTTTTGAAAAGTCAAAAAATTAATGGAAAAATTAATAGAATATCGATAGAATATGGAGAGAATATCGAGATGTTAAGTAAAGATGGGATCTGCTTGTCAGGTCCAGAAAGCTCCATCACACCCCTCGCCTCCCTGCCAGTGCTGCTCCTTGCTGTGGGAGATAAGCAGTGAAAGGAAGGACTGGAGGTGGGGGTCAGGAAGAGAAGAGGGAGACAAAGGTCAACTGCATAGGAGTCAAGGTGTTAGGCCCATAAGAGGAATTTTCTACACTCTTGCAGGATGTGTCTTTCGGGAAGAACTCAGGCATGCGTAAAGACCTACAGCATGTTGTCTCAGGGATCTGAGACCCTGTGGAATTTGAGAGTAAGAAGTTCAGAAGTCAGAATCATATGATCATGGGAGTGTGGACTATTTGGATAGAAAGCCTGAATGGAAGGGAATGAAACTGCTGTATCTGTGTATTCACAATAAAGCAAAACCATTTCAATCAAAATCTTAAAGAAGACAATGAGACATTCACGGCAAACATTCTGGAAGTACTTAGGATGTGCCCTTGCCCACCGCTGCCACCCCCTCACACACATACAATGGTGGTCTTGACAGGTGCAAGAGCCCATTTCCTGACCTTGAAGTGTTTCTGGTTGGAAGAGCCAAACCACCCCAGCAAGACATGTCTGGGGATCTGTGACAGAAGCAGGTGCTAGGCTCCCATGTGGGACTGCAGAGACAGATGTGGCGTGTCCTGCCAAGGGTGATGGTTTGAAAAGGCTCTGTAGACCAAGGAGAGCTGGTAAACAAATTTCCGCTGCCATTCCCCATCACCAGTTGAGACTTCTAGCCAGCTGTCTGGATTGCTTGGTTTTGCTACATATGAGAAGCGTGCATGAATGTTTTCATACCATTACTCCCAAATCTGTCCTCCTGCCTCTATTCCCACTCCCCTGCAAGCCTCCAGTTCTTCTGTCTCGGGGGGCTTCAGAGATGCAACCTCAGGTTCCAGAGAGAACAATATTCACCTCAAAACACTGAGAGGCTGAGTCGGAAGTTGGTATGAACCATCGATCCAATGACTACTCCTGGAAGCCCATCCTCACAAGCCACTCTAGATATTTTTGGACATGTTTGTGGGGGCCTGTCAGGCCTATCACAGATATCTAACAAGGTTTTTGTTAATCAGTGAGTGAACCATGCCATCCCTTCTGTGTATACTGTTTATACCACGAAGTCAGTCTCGGAAGGGCCTGTGTGAGGACAATGAAAATAAAGAAGGAAAAATAGAAATGGTTGTAGTTGAGGCAGTCAGACCGAAGGTACTCACCTCTGTTCCTGCCCGTGACCTTCACTTGTCCGAGTCGTGGGGCAGTCGCTGGGTGTTTAAGTGTCCTGGGGCAGGCTGCAACAAGACCGCAGGCAAGGGGAATGAGTGATTTTCCACTGCCCAGTGCACCTTGGATCCAGTGTCTGCTTGACCCTCCAGGACATGCCGGGTATTAACAGTGCACTACAGCCAAATATGTATGAGAGATACTTGCTGAAAGCCTGGGTTTCAGTTTCACAAACAATGTCCTTCATATCACATGGTTCACAGCAAAAATGGAAAAGCCATCATTTCTTGGTTTCCTCTCCTCATTTGGTTCCTCTCTTTTTGTACTCGTTCCCCAGTTATTCACCCTGAGCCACGGAGAGGGACCCGGGAATGCATGGATACCATGAACCTTGAGTTTGCGAAGTTTAGATTTATCGCTCAATTTTGAAAGGCAGATTATTCGCTTGTCTATCACTTTTTCACAAGGCAGACCCTTCGCAGACGTTCCACGCATTCCGCTCATAGGAAAGATGGCAGGGCTGACTCCACCCGCGTCTGAACACAGCTCTTCAAAGGGGAGTTTGTGTTTCTGGCCCTATCTCTGCCGTGGGTTGGCCTTTCCGGCTTTTCTCTTCTGTGGGCATCTGCCTTTGAGTTCAGTTTCCTTATCCCTGAAAGGGAAGTGTTGGGCTGCCTTCTTGAGGTTGGGCAGGGCTGTAGGGAGTGAGGGGGATGGGCAGGGGAGACGGGCAGCCACCTATGGGACCCTCCTCCTGGCCCCGGGGCAAAGCTGTTCCCCATACCCTCTGAACACCTTGATCTTGCACGTTGGAAAGAAAGGTGCTTCTGCTAAAATATTTTTTGAAAATCACTTCACTAAATAACTGTCACAAGTCTTTTTTTTTGGCTTGGGTGTATTTTGACTCAATCCACTTCTATTTCAGAAACTTATGTATGTGTTTTACAACTTCAAAAACAGGATCAGAGGGAAATGAGTTTAAGATACAGACAAATAGGAGTAATGAAACAGCGAAATAGAGGGTGACTTTTACCAGTGTTAGTAACAGGCACATTCACGGATACTCCCTTCCCTCCTGACTCGTCTGCTCGGTTCTTCATCCTGCGCTGATTCTCTAGTTTCAGGTAATATGTTTTCTCCATCAAATCTCCCCAGTCAGAGCTGGAGGTCATTTTTATTTCTCTCCTTCTCTCTCCCTCCCTCCTCCTCCTCCTCCTCTCCCTCCTCCCCCTATCCACCTCTCTCTACCTTTTCTCCCCCTCTCCCTCCCCTCTGCCTTCCCTTCCCCCTCCCCTTGTCTCCCATTCTCCCCCTCTCCTTACCCTCTCCTCTCCTTCTCCTCCTTTTTCTACCTCCCCTCATCCTCTCCCTCCCTCTCACTCTCTCTAACTCCCTCTCCCTCCTTCTACCTCTCTCTTCCCTCCCTCTCTCCTGCTTCCACTCCTCCTCCCACTCTTTCCCTCCCTCCCCCTCCTTCTAATCCTCCCTCTTCTCCTCTCACTCTCTCTCCTCTCTCTACCTCCCTCTCCCCTCTTTCCCTCCCCTCTGCCTTCCTCTGCCCTCCTCTCCCTCCCTACCTCTCCTCCTCTACCTCTGCTTTTCAACACACCAGTCCACTTGGGATTGAAAGCCTCTCAACTTTGCTACTTATTTGTGAGTATGCCAAATTCTTACCTGCCTTCATAGCCCTATATGTATAGTTCCACCTCCTCAGAAAGTTCTTTTCTCCTGGTTTATCTGCAGAACATCCAGATATCCGCACTCTGATCTCTGGAACTTACTTCTTTTGTAGCTTATATCACATTTAAGTATGATTACTTAAGTGTCCACATCTGCTCCTAAACTGTGAGCTCCTCCAGGGCCGTGACCATGTGTTAATTACCTATTAGTTACCTACTCTTAGCACTCAGTGGGCACCAGACACCTAACGGGTGCTCCGTAAATATGAATACCAAGTACAGATGCAGTAACATGCATTCATTATAGCTCTTAAGGTATCTGTCTAGTATCTGTTTTGATAGCCTCAGACTGGGAGGAGAAGACTTGGATGAGGATAGCTTCACGGGCTATGATTATTGAACACAGGGGTGCAGGAATTCGAAGACAACTGATCAGGGAAATAAACCTCACGAGTGCTTCTAGGCATGGCTTGGGGAGCAGTGTGGAAGGAAGCTCAGAAGAACACCCCCTTCTTTTCAGTGTCCCCAAAGAACCAGAAATCAAATATAATAATTACCAAAGGGGAGGTAAGAAGTTTAGCAAGGGAAAAAAATATTTAAGGGCATTGTACTAGCTCTTTTCTGTTGTTTGGATGGCAGTTGTGTAAACAGGAAGACGGACTTGTTCTAAAGTTCTCCATCTTGCAGATGACAAGGACCAGTAGATTTAGGTATAGTGCGAGGAAGAACCGTTAAAAACTAGAAGCAGCTTGCCTCTAACGCACACTGTTCTGCCTGTGGGTAGGATGGTCCTTGCCTGGCACAGAGGGCCATCCATCCGGGTGCTGGAGGGGACACCCCATCTTACAAAGCTGGTTAGACCAGACACACTTTTGCCCCGTCTAGTGTTCAGGATTTCTGGTCTGACAATTTGGGAGAAGACAAATACTGAGCAAAGAGGACATCTTTGGGATTTTTGTTACCTGCAAATGATATTAAATCCCCTACCCCCTGATGTCAAACTTTGCTTTGTTGCCAAAGATAGAAACAATCTGTGACTAAGACTTTGTCAGAAGATGAACTTTCTGCTTCCTAAGCTCATTTGAGCCCTGACCCTCCCTCCATGCAATGGCCGGTCATTGTATCTCTTCTTACTGCTTGGTGGAGGAGTCAGAATTAGTACTGGGCACTATCCCTTTCTGGCCCATTTTCAATTATCAGAAGATTTAGTGGGCTTTTGGGGGTACCCTGCTCATCTTTGCTGCCCTGCGACCTCCGAGTTAGCCCCTTTTATCTCTTTCTGGAAGGCCCACATCCTGGCATGCCACACTGCCCCCGGCTAAATAAACCCGTAAATCTAGCTTTTGTGTCCCACTAATCCTTTTATTTCCTAAATCTTAGTTAATCCGAAAGGCTTGCTTTCATCTCTTTAACTGTCTACAGGGTCACCCTTGCCTCCTATCAGCAGTCCTTGCAAACCCAGGATAGAGTTGAAAGGCTTCCCAGAGTCTCCCCATTTCTCATTAGATTCCCAGCAGATCAGGCAACACCTGCCAAGTGGCAATACTGGAGGCTGGTCCCCGGGGGGCAGGGTCTGTGCGCTGGGTGACAGCCCCCAGAGCCGGCCTGGCCCAGGAAAGCCAGCTGCTCTCCCCTGGGCCTCTTCCGGCCACTAACGTCTGCATGCCAACCTTGGAAACCTGCGACCACTGGCCAATGACAAGTCAAATGGGGTTCAAAGAAACACAGGAGGGCCAATGCATGCTGAATACATTTTATTCTCTGAAATTTAATAATGGTAAAATAAATAAGCAAACAAACAAATAAATAAATTTATTCTTGTCTAACTTAAATGAAGATGGGTTTTGGGTTTGACCATAAAGAAGAGTAATGAAGACAATGTTACTCGTTCGAGAAAGCCCACAAACAGGTCACTCTGTACTCCATCCAAAACCAACACTTCCATTTCACCAACTTCTAGATGCTCATTTGGAAAAGGGATATAATAGGAGTATGAACCTGCCAGTCATCAACATTCATAATTTTTCTCATCCAAGTCTCTCTGCTGACCTCTGTTTCATGGTTTTCCTTTCCCGTGCATGCTCCCAGCCTTCCAGGGTTCGGGTCTCCCTCACTCAGTGTCAGACATTGGTGCTCACCAGCCTGTTCCTGCATTGTCAGGGTTGATCCATTCTGTTCTCAGGAAAGTAGCTAGAAACCCCTGCACATAGAGTTAGGAGTGTTGGATGTTTTAACTTACTTTAATTTAGGCTTTTACCACCCGCTGAGCCGTGGCAACTTCCATCGCTCCCGTTTTCTCAAAGGTAAATAAGCAAAATCATATCGACATTACAGAACTGGGCAAGGAACCGAGGGAAAAATGCAAAGCAGCTGGAGAGAGTGACACGTGACACGTAGTAGGTTAGAGACAAGGGCTGGTTTCTACCATCTACAAAATTTTTTCAAGAATTTGTGAGATAATGGATGTGCAGGAGATCCACTGTCTCTACAGACATCCAGAGTATAAGTGATGTTTCTGTAGACACGGTTGACTCGACTGGGTCGTAAAAGTATGCAAATGATAAGAATACCCCAGTGAGGTGTCCCCCACCCCCTGCCTTGCCAAGAACCTGAAAATAATCATACCAATACATAAGTGGAGGAAAAGATATCCCCAAGGCCAATGTAGCTGGCAGGTGGATTCTAGTTTAATTAACCAACAAATGGGACAATCTAAAGAAAGACTCTCTTATCGGATGAGCCAGTGGGGTGGGAAAAATAGGGGTGATGGAGAGGCAAGTTGGCCCTAGTGGCCCAGCTCTCGGGGAAGGGAGAGGCAGTCTGTCTCTGCAAGACACGAGCTCTTTGACCAACAGCTGTAGAGTTTCAACCAACTCCTCCATCAACTGGTGACAGTAAGCTTCAAGACCATCTCTTTCTCCTTTCTCTAAACCTGCCATCACCAAGCAACCTTCTGACCCCCGACTCTCTCTCACGCGGGCTCCTTGGAAGGTGCGCCCCGGAGAGATGACAGTCCAATCCACGGAGAATTCTTCCTCGCACTATATTCCGACTTTGCTGGTCTGGGCCACACAGCAGCCTCTCCAGAGGTGGGTCAGTGGGAGCCCACCGTGGACTCTGCGTTTTGCTCAGGGGTGCTGTCAGCTGCTGTATCTACGGCTGCCAGCCTGAGGACCAGCCCCCAGCCTGCTGCAGCTCAGGGGGCAGTGGGGTGGTGGGGAGGCTGCCTCAGTGACTATCCTTTGCATAATGCCAGCCCTGGTTTGAGGAGCTCTCCTTTGACTTCAGCCCAAGCACTTGGAGATTCGAGACCTTGTTTAAATTTCTTTGTATTTCCCACCAAGTGTGCAACCTAGAGCCCCACATACAGCAGGAGCTCAAAAATTCCTGTCGTTGAGGAGGAGAGCCGCTGCTGTGTCATGTTTTCGGAGCACTTTCTGGATGGCGTGCTGCCCTGAAGCCTGGACCGCGGCTGGGCAACTTCCTCAGTAACGACTTTCCCAGCTCATGCCTTAGTCCATCCACTTTTGCACAGGGTTGTGGTTGCTGTGTGTGTGACACTCGCAGTTCTCATCATCCCTTCCCCCTCCCCTCCCCTCCCAGGCATCCTTCCTCCTTGTTTACGTTCTAAAAACATCTTGATGTTACCTCTTGTGTAGAACTTATTTTGCACTTTTCTTTCCTTGTAACCCGCTTTTAAGAAACACACTTGTAGCTCCCCTAGATTACCCGCTTCTCTTTTTTTTAAGCTGTTATTTATTTATTTGTTTGAGATAGGACAAGAATGAGAGAGAGAAAGAGCACAAGCATGGAGGGCAGCAGGCAGAGGGAGAAGCAGACTCCCTGCCAAGCAGAGAGCCTGATGCGGGGCTCGATTCCAGGACCCTGGGATCATGACCTGAGCTGAAGGCTGACACACAACCGTCTGAGCCACCTAGGCACCCCAATTATCTGCTTCTTGATAAACTCCATGTTATATTCTAATTAGAAGCGCTCTGGGCAGGGGTGCCCAGAGGGCGTGTTCAGTTAAGCCTCTGACTCTTAGTTTCTGCTCAGGACCTGATCTCAGGGTCTTGAGATCAAGCCCCGCTCTGGGCTCTGCACTCAGCACAGTGTGGAGTTTGTCCCTACCCCCTCCTCGCCAAACAAATAAAATCTTAAAAAAAAAAAGCTCTGTGCAAAAATACAGGTCTATGTTAAGAGCTCAAAGCATATTTTTTGAGAAGAATGATAGCACTTGAACGTGGCTCCCTTGGGTTTCTCTGGCCTTGGTTGTTAGCTTATGCAACGTTAAAGCTGGCTCTAATTTGCTTGGTGAGATATCGACCTACATCTGGGAGGTGGGGCGGGGGGAGGAGCCATACTTGTAACCCGTAGAATTCCATGAGAAATACTTGAAGTATACTTGAAGGTCAAAAATTTCACTAATACGACCCAGTAACAGAGGGTTCTGTTATTTCCAATGAAAATGTCTAATTTTCTAAGTTAATTTTATTATCTAAGCCTTGGTAGTAGGTCAATACGGACGATAAGTAGCATGACAGTAATGGTCAACTCTGGGGTCCTCTTCACATACAGCCCCAGAAAAATACAAAGAATGGGCAGTCTCCCAGCTCTCTGCCTGTTTGGTGGGAACAGATCCTCCCTATCCCTTGAACTACTTGTGTGAATGATCAGATTGTTATTTCTCGGGAGTTTTGTGAAGGTCCAAATTTTTAATATTTTGAAGGTTTTAATGACCTCCCCCCCCCTAAGAAATGAGTTGTTTTTGTTTAATAGTATATCAAGCCAACATTTAACTCTTGAGATACGAAGTTTGTTAACAATTAAACAGAGAAAAATGAGACCAGTCTTTAAGGAGCTGACTACCTCAAAAAAAGAAAAGAAGATGTAACCACAAATAAAATGTATAAAAACATAGAGACAGCAACGTACAAACATAGACCTAAACACAACAGCTTCGCAGAGAGGGGCACAGAAGTGTTAAAAGGTTTTCTCCGGGGCTCTGAACAACTGGAAACTGTTCCCAAATTCCAGAACACATTCATTTCAGCAAATCAACCCTTCCAGTCTGGCAACAAGAAAAGCCAGATGTGGTGTGGGAACCAGTTAGAGAGAGGACACTTTGTCCTTGAGTGTCCTCTCCTGTGACCTAATAAAAAGTCCCCACTTTGGCCTCTACGCCCTGGGTGCTGGCTTGTGAGCTTTGTGCCCAAGGGACCCGCCAGGTGCTTTCTTGTTGGCCCACATCACACCAACACGCACGTACGGGCTCATGGATGCGTCGCCAGTCCAGGGAGTGAGAAAGTGTCCACAGGGCTCGGAGACTTTGCAAGGTCCCCCAGCCCAAACTCCCAGGGGATAGTCTTTCAGTGGCTTTAAAATACTGATCGAAAATAGGCCTGAGACTCTAAGAACAAAGCATTTCCAACGCCAGGGCTCTCCAGTCCTGCTAAAGTGTGCTGACCCAGTGCTTAAATGGGAATAACATACAGACCCTCTTCAGAGGGAAAACAATTCCTTTGCATCCCAAGAGCTGACTTAAACCTATTTTGCAATATTAAATATCCACAAACTTAAATATCACTTAAATATCCACAAATGCTAAATGATATGGAGTGTCCTTACACTGTTAATCCGTGCTACACCCTGGAGGCAGCCCGATTTAAGTTTCTAGCATTGGGCAGGACGGAGGCTCAATAAAAGCTAATTAGTTTTTGAGATACAGGGTTGCATTTTAGCACACCTGTTTATGTGATCCAGAAAAACGACCTGCTACCATATATTCAAAAATATAAAAATATATAAAATATATATAAATAATATAAAAATATATTTAAAATTTAAAATCGCTTCAGGTACCAACCACAGTGATGTCATTTGCTAGGAAATTCTACTTCGATGAAAATTAAAGCATTGTTTCCTCAGACAGAGAAAGAAAACACACTTGGTGGAAAGAACACGTTTACCCAAACCCTCTGGGTTTCTCAAGCTGTGGAGCTATTCAGGCTGAATATTTTTGCTCTGTGAGAAATTTTTTTAAGTCTGTTTTCATTTCAGTGTTAATCTAGAGAAATTATTTTTATAAGATTAAAAAAAAAAAAATCTGAGGGGCGCCTGGCTGGCTCAATCGGTGGAGCGTGTGACTGTTGATCTCAAGGTTGTAAGTTCGAGCCCCACGTTGTCTGGGTGTGGAGTTTACTTAAAAATAAAATCTTTAAAAAAAAAAAAAAGCTGAAGTCTCCATATAACACATGAGGGACAGCGCCTTCTAGGAGGAAAGAACAGGACGAGCTGCCCCTCCAAACCCTTCTGTGAATCTGGGTTTGAAGAATCTTCAGAGGGAACCACCAGGGCTGAATGCCACGGCCCTCTGCCCAGCCTGGCTCATGCCCAGTGGGAAGATCACACGACCTACTTCCAGAGGTCATGGAGCTCTAACGGGGAGATCTCAGAAAAGGCACAGCTGCGCCAAGGCTCACGTAGCTCTCTCCTTCCCAGGTGGAGGATTTTGTTTTGTTTTGTGAATATGTAGACTGATGAAAAAAGCATGAATTTGGACACAAAGGTTTGGATTTCTTCTTGCCATATCTATCACCCCAAAGCCCTGTTCCTTTCAAACTGGATATCTCAGCTCACGACATTCCAACTGTGAGGTCCCAGGAGGACTCCAGAGCATAGAATGGAATAGAATGAAGCAAACAGCTTAAAGAGTAGACCAACAAAACGCCCAACAAACTGCTACATATTTGTGTGTGAAGTGTGATAAATGAACAGAGTGCTGAAATGGGGAAGATAAAGGTAGTGTGGCTCAGAACAGCTTCTTTAAAGATAATATTTGGAGGGCGAAGATTTCCTTCTTGGATATCTTTTAGGGAAAGAATCTGCCCTTTATATGGGTGGATTGTGTAATTATAATCAGTAGGACCGGAGGGATGGCAAAAAGGGTTCTCCTCACTCTAAAATATGTCCTTAACTCCCAGCATCCTCTGATCAGATATTTCTGTTTGGTTCTCCCCGGTGGGGTCACAAGGTCGACAGGGAGCTCCTGGAGAGACGGCCAAAATCCATGGAGGGAAAGTAGGGGTTTTACCCACGGCTCACCGGTTTGGTAGGGGCCCTGTGGGCGAGCGGAGTCAGTGTTTAGGGAAACGAGCGGGTGGAGACCTCGTGGTGGGTAGTGAGGTAGTTATCCCACCCGAACCCAGGCAAGAACTCACCGAGGCCTGGTCTCCCCTTTGAGTTCCCGCGCCGTGACTTTCCTCTGAAGTGTGTAGTCCATGGAAACTTGTGTTTTACTGAACTCGTGGACAGATAAGTTGTAAGCTCAATTTTTCTATAGGACTATTTCGCACCATTTACCACTGGTTCTAAGCTGGCACAGGTAATAAAAAAAAAAATTTTAAAAAAAAGCAGAGTTCAAGTCCATTGATGCTGCTACGCCTTTAGGAGATTCTTGCTTCTCTCTCCCACTCAAAGTCTTTCCTCTACAGGTGACTGTTGGACTCATGGTAGCAGCAGGAAATGGGAGGTGATGGAGAGTTGGACTTCAGGACTGATAACGTCCCCGGGGGTGGGCTTCTTTCTGGTTATGTATGGTTATTCCTCAAAAAGCAATGTGGGGCAACAGGAAATCACAGACTCTTAATCTGAACTGGGTCCAAATCCTGGCTTTGTCCCCTGGGCAAAATACTAATTCTCTCCTGCCTTCAATATCCACATTTGTAGGGGCGCCTGGGTGGCTCCGTCGTTTAACGTCTGCCTTCAGCTCAGGTCACGATCTCAGGGTCCTGGGATCAAGCCCCACATCGGGCTCCCCGCTCGGCGGGGAGCCTGCTTCTCCCTCTCCCTCTCCCACTCACCCTGCTTGTATTCCCTCTCTTGCTGTCTCTCTCTGTCAAATAAATAAAATCTTTAAAAAAAAAAAAAAAAATCCACATTTGTAAAACGGAGCTAGTAGGACCGGTATGAGGCAAGTTCCCTGACATGCAGTTGGCTCTCCCTAAAGGCCATTTTCAACCCCCCATTCAATTTTTCTGTTTAATGATTTGAAGAGCTCAGGTCACTGCAAGGATGTTTAGGAAGAATTCCCAGCCCACAGCATGTCTCCTCTTCCCTGCTGCTTAGGCTGTCAATGGCACGGCCATTCCTCATGCGCCAGGACCCACGTAGGAAGAGTAAGGTGGGGGTCAGATGAGCTGGAGGGCAGAGCCAGGCCCTCGAATAGGTTAACACCAAAGTCCGTGGACATAGCCGGATGGAGGTCCACAAGGAAAGGCCAGGGATTGAGGAGCAGGAGAGAAAAGAAGGTGTGTGCTAAGGGAGAAGTACGAGGACACGAGTAAGGGGCTGGTGCCTGGACAAACATCGGTCATCCCACTTGGATGCTGCCATGCTCTCAATGTATGGGGCATGTGTGGATTCTCACGGTGACAATCGATGACTGAGAGAGCAAAGCATACTAAGCACATACTAGAACTCAAGCACTTCATAGACCTGGACTCTGGCCTCCACACCACCCCTGAAAGCCCTTCTCAGATTCAGATACTCAAGAGTTCCATCACATGCCTGGGTCCTAGAGCCACAGAGAGGTGGCGGACGGCAGATTCCAGAGCAGGGCTGTGACAGGAAGCTGCTGCTCACACCACGACCTGACACGGTCCCGCCACAAGACAGACCGTCTCATCTCTCTTCCTTATTGAGAAGTTTCTCGTTCCTTACTGTCCTTGGCCTGTGTCTGCGCAGGAGGCTCTTGGGGGAAGAGTTAAAGGGCACACCGAGCAGCCGGACAGCTGTGACCAATAGGAGCCCCTCGGGGAGCAGCAGAACCCTCCTACGGGCAGCGTCCTTCTCGGCTCAGGATCTGTCGTGGGGCAAAACCAGTCTGCCTGTCCCTAGAGGAGCCTTTAGAGAAGGCCTCGCCATAGACTTACTGTGTAGAGAATCAAGTGAAGTACAAAGTGAAGGGAGGGAGGGTCTGATTGGAAACAAAATTGGGGTTTTTTTTAGTTTAATTTTGTTTTGTTTTGTTTTTCTTTTTTTCCAGCTCAGCAGCCCTGGAACTGGCCATTGTCCAGTGACCTGGAGCCAAGGCTCTTCTTTCCTTCTTTACGGGGTGGCTGAGATGGCACCTCTGGTGACCCGGTGAGGAGGACATGACCCAGTCCCCCTTGTGAGGAAGCCCAGCCCGGCTGCCAGTCCTCAGATGGGAATGAAGGCAAAGAAATAATAAAGAAAATGCCAAGCAAATCAGCCCCATCGGCCAGGAAGACTGGGGCCTTTGCTCACAGGCCACAACAGAACTGTGCAAGGTTATTTGGAAAGACCCAGAAGGCCCAGGAAGGCAGGGTGAGGTGGCCCTAAGGCCACTGAATGGCTACCTTCCTTGTGTCCTGGGATTTCTCAGGGTCACCTCCATCCGCATCTTGGGTATGGCAACAGAGCTCAGGGACAAGGTCTGGAATGAGGTGCCCACCACTGTTGAGGACCTCTGTCTGTAAGCCTCAGGCACCCCGGGGGTCACGTCAGTCCCTAGCTACCACACTGATGCAGGACAAGGGGCTTCCCAGCAGCAATCGGGGGTCAATCCTGTAGAGGAATATGCAGAGTTACCCCAAACCAGAGGGACCCGGATGCGGGCTGCAGGGGGTGCCTGAGCCCGAGTCACCGCCAAGGGAAGATACTTCAGAACCTCCTTGTCTGATGCGTTGTCCTAAATCTCTTCTTTCTCTGCATTTCCAGGACCACACCCTGGCCCCTCTGGAGCTGCCCTTCCCTTTCTCTCCCCTACACAGGCCTGGCCGGTCCACTGCTCCCCCAACCCCTCACTTATCCTGGGAACCCAGGACACCCTCTGTCCCCAATGTGTCTCTCACCTAATTCCCTTGGCTTCAGCTGCCATTCGTATGTTCAAAGTCCTAAACTCCTCGTACTGGTCCAGACCCTTCTCTTGAACCAGCCCTCCATTCCCAGGAGCCAGCACACCCCCACCTGGGGGCTCACGGACATCGCCAATGCGCCTGGACATACAGAACTGGTTGTCTCTCCTCCCAGACACCTCTGCTCTATCTTCTGTCTCAGCAGAGGCCATGATTACACCCTCAGTTGTCCCAATAAGTCTGTGGAGTCAGGTTCTGTACCTTTCTTGCATGGCCCCACTCCTTGCATCGGCATCCCTCCTGGAAGTGAGCCAGCCCCAGAGGTTCCCTCTCTGTGCCTCCCACAGCGGCTTCACACCCCCATCCTTGCTCTCACCTTTTCCTGCTGAATGACTCCAAAGGCATGCTTCTCAGCTGAGCCTTGGCCTCTGCCAGAATATAGTCCAACACAGGATACCTTCTCCCTCACCTGCAATTGTTTTGGGAGACCTAAGTCATGTCTCCATCCCTGCATGGTCTCACATGCCTCTCTTTGGACCAGACCCTGGCTCCCTTGGGTGGGAACCTTCTGGTTCCATCGCTGCCTCCCCGGAGCCTGGAACCCCAGAGCCAGGATCTGGCCCCACACAGCCAGCCCAGCAAGTGTAACAAGTGTTCAATAAATGCGTGCTAATTGAGAGCAGAGGGATGGGTAAGTGGATCATTTTCAAAGCAATAGACCCAGGAGGTAAAAATGAACATGAGAGCTCCCACACCAACTGATGGCCATAGGTAGAAGTCTTCTCATTTCTTATTTAGCCAGGAACATTTTGGAGCACTTCAATCTCTCTCGCAGGCACGGCTGATACAGTGCTGGGCGGCACAGCCAGAAATAAATCCCGGCCCTGGTGAGACCTGCATGTTACTGGCAGAATAAATAAGTAAGGTAAAACTGTCAAGTAACAGTAAGGACTGGGGCCGCGGGGAGGATCTCGGGAGTAGGGGGGTGGACGAGCTGGCCAGGGGGACTCCCCAGTGAAAAGGGAAGGCAGGCAGGGCTGCAGATGGTCCTCCCGGAAGAACTCCCAGGTAAGGAAGGCAGGAGGGATCTTGAGGGCCTTGTGTGCCTGCGGTCTTCCTGGAGCAGCGAGTTCTAGAAAAAAGGGCCGCTTGTCATTGAAGCTTGCAGTCCATCGGGGAGAAAAATGAATGCAAAAATGAACCCATTCAACCTGGTTCTCGGAAAAAGAAAATGTTTGGGATGGGGGAGGGCATGGTGAGGGAAAGACAGGGAGACAGTAACTCTCGGAGGGACCACTGGGGAGCGGCAATTTCCCTCCTCTTACCCTCATTACCGGCTGTGGCAGCTTCCCCGGGGCTGCAGAGACCACATCACTGGGGATTTCGCGGGAGCCTGACCTCCTCCTCCAACCAAGCTGCCCGGGCCAGGGCCCAGCGGGCCGGGCATCGTTCAATCGCTGTCTGTGTGCATCCGCAGGGGCCTGGACAAGGGGGCTTTAGAGAAGGAGTTGGCCACTAGCCCCGCTGTGGCAAAAAGAATTCCAAGGAGGGAGGGTGGATTATTTCCAGGAAGAGAAAGCTGTGGCTGAAATGGTGAGTGCAGAGGGAGCCTGGCCACAAGGAGGGGTCTGAAAGCCAGGATGGACCTGGCTCAGGCTCTCCAGGCCTCAGCTCTGCCCTTTGAATCCTGGCCTTGGCCTCAGGTGAGAAGAGGGATTGCCCGCTTGTTCAGGTGCTCGGTCAAGGGCAGCCCCAGAGCAGGTTTCTGGGCTTGCTCTGTACACGTGGCCAGTGGACAGAGATGGCAGGACCCCACTGAGCACACAGCACCAGAGATCCCCCCACCCCAGAGTCCCACCAAATCTCGTCCCCTGCAAGCCCTCTGCTCACTCTATGCTCCTTGCTGCCCACTCCTGACTCTTTTAAAATGGTAATAACTGCGGAACAATTGGGAGTAAACTCCCCCAAGCCCCTCTGTTCTCCCCAGTGTAGTGTGTGAATTCATTAAATTCTTTCCTTGGGGCCCGCCCTCCCCCAAGGCCATGGGTGCTCTATAGAGAGGAGGAATGGGGAAATGTTTGAGCTGGGGAGGCTGGGAGGCCATGGGCCTGGAGCAAAATTTTTTTGTTTTTTATAAAGTGATCTTTTTTTTTTTTTTTAAAGATTTTATTTATTTGTTTATTTGACAGACAGAGATCACAACTAGGCAGAGAGGCAGGCAGAGAGAGGAGGGAAGTAGGTTCCCCGCTGAGCAGAGAGTCCTCCCCATGCGGGGCTCAATCCCAGGAACATGACCTGAGCCGAAGGCAGAGGCTTTAACCCACTGAGCCACCCAGGTGCCCCTGGAGCAAGATTTTTACAGATGGGATGTGTGCTCCTTGGGGGCACCCGGCTTTTCCAGACAGGGAACAGCGGTGTGGGTGATTCTGTCAGGCTTGTGACTATTTCCCGCCCTGTGAGGAATGACAACAGGGCCATTACAGGCTAATATTTTTGGCTTGAAGATGACGAAAACCTGCTTCTAGTTAAACTATAATATGCCGTCGATAAAATGTTTGCATCCTGAATTCAGGGATGCCAGAATGTTCAGGGGTGTATTTAAGAATGAGAGAAATACATTGTATCCTTTTGTCTATGTTAGATACCACCTGTGTTACATCTAACCATGATGGCAGGCACGAAAGTTTTGAAAAAGTATAAAACACTTAAATGAAGAACATTTCCTTTGTTAAACTCGCCAGTGAACATGAGGACTTTTCCCTCTCTCAAGTTTTATCAACAGCAGTGGGGATAGCTAAATTCCATAGGAACAGGCAGCTTCTCCCAGGAATGAACAGTTGGGGCTCCTGAGGTCACCAGTGTTGTTTAATCTCGGGCAGGAGTACGTGTGCCTGGAGGTGACAGTGACATTGAGACCTTCAGAGATGGGGCAGGGCTCCAGACGCCTCTGTGATCAGACCCTCCTTAGCTCCAGCCGCCGTGGGCGGGGCTGGGGGACCCTAATCTCTGGGCACCAGGCACATGACTGGGTAAACTCAGCACTCAATTATCACACAAACTCCCACACTCTTATATGCACAAATACCCCTCCCATACACACACACTCACACATCCACTTACACACACTCAAGTGCCTGCCTTTACTGCTCCCCAGAACACAATGGTCCATTTGAAGAGGAGAAGTGTTTTGACATCTCATGATGGGAGAGTCTCATAGGGAAGAATCATCCTGAAGCTTCTTTGTTTTGCATAATTCAAGCAGAAGAAATTCTGGGTTTTTTTTTCCCTATGAAAAAAGAAAGAAAACGCTATTGATAGTCTAAGTTGTTGATGGGTTGTGGAAAGCAGGGGCGGGAAAAGAATCTTTGGAATTACACACCTCTCTCTCACACACATACACACATGCACACACAGCTCACTGACAAATTTGCGATCTGAGAGTGCCTTCAGATTTCTTTCTCTCGATAAAGAAGCAATTGTTTTTTGGTTTTTGTTTTGTTTTGTTTTTTTCTGGATGCCTACACCTAGAAGCAGGGTAGATGTTAGATGTTAGCAAATGATCGATTCCAGTTCAAGTTATTTTCCCTTTTGACACTAATATTACAAGAAGACTTATATTGAAATAAACCCATATTTCAAGGAATGCCCATGCTCACATCTCTCACATTTGCAAACAGCTTATGTTTACCTGTTTTCTGCATTTGCACTGGGGATAAAAAATTTCTCTCCAAGACCAAGCTGGAGACAAGTTAAGCCCTTGAAACTGTACTCCTGGTGAGACCTCATCTGTGTGCAGAAAGGCCCCCGAATGACCCCGGGGGAGAGCCAAGCTGGTACAGAGGAAGGCCATTGTGGAAAAATAAACCTTGGGGGAGAAAGCAAACCCAAGCTTTAGAATAGCCAGGCTTAGGGAAAGTGCAGTAAAGTAGGTTTGCAGGCTTAGAGTAAGGGCACCAAGTTTTTACACATGAATGCTGTCTGTCCATATTAATAAAAATTTCAGGACCTGAGGACTCCAGATCTTTGGAATAGAGCTCATGGTTGGGTAATGCTGGGACCCTGGCTGAGGACAGAGGGCAGCCCTCAGGGCAAAAGTTTCTGGAGTATTTTGACAGCAGCTTAGTAGTCATCTGGTCAACCCTTGTCCTCCCCAGAAAAGAAGGGTCCTACTGTAGGGGTGGCTGTTCGTGGGGTCATGTGTCCTTCAGGTGGTAAAGCTCTCACCATTGCCTCCATTCTGGAGTTAGAACTTTCTGTGTATACTTGAAGCACCCAGGGGAAGGAAGATAAATTCTTAGACATGGCCTCAAGAGATTTTGCTTTAGTAAGTCTCACATTTTTAAGAGACACCATACATAATTCTGATAAAGTTTATCTAATTCCCCAATTTGAAAACTTTCTTCGCACATTAGGAACCCCTTAAAGGAACAAGAAACGATAATAGAGAGAACCCAGATCAGTCAACATTTCTCCTTATTAACTTATCTGGAAAGGGCACTGATGTATTTAACTATGGGTTTCAACTTCTAATGATTCCCTCCCATCCACCTTTAGCTAATGCATCTGTATTAAAGTCATCCTCTTTTATGTTGTTTACCTATATGTTTCTATTGGGTCTCATTCCAGGAGGGATTAAAATCCTCTTGCAAACTGCATCATATATAAGCTGAGATAAAATTTATGATAAAGGACTGGGAAAATACAGACCAAAAGGCAAAGCTACTAAAGTTGAACACGGAAATAAGTAAAATATTTCAACCTAACTCTAATACTTCATTACTTCATAAAAATAAGGATTGTAGGTACCCTCTATCATCATTTTATAGCATCATCAATATGACTTAAGTGCTCTAGAAACTTCTAAAATTAAAAAAAACACTCTACTTTTGATAGAGAATTAACACATCATAGAAAGTTGGAGAATAAAGAGAAGTATAACTGAAGGCAATCAATTTTCATATTTAGGTGTGCTTCCTTTAAGATATATGATCTATATGGGAATATGCATTTGCACATCCATGGGGATAGATTGGCCATGTCATAATTGGGATGATGCTACAATAATTTTTTTCAATTCCACTTTATATGAAATGTGCAAATGAGGCAAATTATAGAGAAAGAAAGCAGATTAGTGGTTGAGGAATGGGGAGGTGAAATGCGAGGGGATAGGAAGTGTGTGCTAGCAGGTAAAAATGTTCTCAAATTATTGTGATGATTGAGCAACACTGTAAAATTATTCAAAACCATTGAGTTGTGCACATAAATTGGGTGAGCTTAATGGTGTGTGATTTATGCATTAATAAAACTGTTAAACCATTGCAGTTTGCTATAGACTGAGATTTCACAGCACAAAATCCCCTTTTTGTTTGCATCACCTAATGTTAAATAAATATCAGTTTGTACTAGTATGTTAAATAAACTGTGAGTTGGTAAAGGGTGATTACTTTGCTTCAGATTGAAATTCACAAAGCATTTTAGTGAAAATATATGGGTCCTTCTGGAAAAAAGAAGCCATTCCCTGAGTTACTAAACTTAGTAACAATAAATATGGATCCATCCAACCATCCATCCATCCATCTGTCCATCTCTCCATCCATCCATTCATTCACTCAGTAGCCATTGCATTCCTACCAGTCACCATCCCCTGTCTAGCTGCTGAGAATCCAGGCATGAGCAAAAGAGACCGTGGCCCTGTCCTCACCACATCGTTCTCTTACCCGCCGTAGCCTGCATAGCACACTTGAGTCACACAAGCATTTTCCTTGAGCTCCTCTTCTACCAACCACAAGAGTGATTTTTAAAATAAAATATGAAAGGCGCATTTGAAAGGAAATGCCGGAGGTAGGTATAGACTCATAGAATTTCAAAATTTTACAGGTCCGTAGCTATTTTACGGACCTGAGAATTGACCCATGGGAGCTCAGGGATTTGATAGAGGGAGTAGGTATGTAGCAAAATGAAATCATCTCAACCCCACAAACTCATGTCTACAGCACACCAAAAAGAAAAAAAAAAATTCTTCTCTCTTGAGGCATATTTCTAAGGCAGATTTTCTGAGAGAGTCCCAATTATAGGTGCTTTATTCTTTTTCAAAGGCCATTTAAAATGTACAAGTCTATAGATTTCTTTTTATTTCTTTGTTAGGGCTTATAAAAAATAAATTCCTAAGTCAAAAGTGGTGTTTTTTAAAGCATGTTTTTGATTCCTTTGTCAGGCCGTATTTTTGGTTTATAAAATACAGTCACCATAGCCACATTCTTCTCAAAAAGAGTAGGTGGTTGTGGCTTTGGAGTTCCCTGTCCTCTGTGCCTGCCAATGTCATTAACTCGCTAAACCTGAACTTCTGCTTGACTCAAAATCTTTAATTACTCCCTGCTTCTCTCAACCCTTTCATTATTATAAGCAATTAAATTGCAGAAGTAACATCATCTTTTTCACATCTGGAAGATATTACCACTCATCTCCTTTCTCTCCAACCAAGCCCCCATCCAGGGCTGAGTGCGAACCCCCTGCACAAATGTCCATGAGGGGAGAACGCCCAGGCAGGGGTCAGCTCAGTGGGTTCGGCCAGCCTGGTGTTGCCGGCTCACTCCATGACCGAGGATGGTCACTCAACTTTGGGGCCTCCGTCCCTTACCCTTGGAACAAGAGATGCTGCTTTATCTGTAGTCCTCAGTCCCAGAAACTCAAGCTTGGGATGCATGAAGACACAAAAGAATATGTCGGATATTCTCCCTGGAAAATCATTATTTGATGGAAACCGAAAAACATTACTATTTCATTAAAGCAATCAGATTTATAACAGATCAGAATATCAAATTTACAGAAGAATTAAAGCTAACACAGGCATTCTTAAAAGAAGAGAAATGCCCTAGAGTCAGCAAAACCTTCTGGTTAAGGGCAGAGCCTTCTGGCACCCAGGACCGTTGGGTGGGTCCCTGTGAGAGCACAGTGATGGCTAGCATTTTTTTTTAGCTCTAAAGCCCAAAGATTCCACAAAGAGAGCATAAGACGTGTCCAGAGGCCCTAAAGAAAGTCTTCACTTCATTAAAGAACAATCTATCCCAGAGAGCCTAAGAGGCATTAGTAGCCCTTGTATTTAAACAGAGGTCTGGGTTTCCATCCAAGGGAGAAGCCACTCCTGGCTAACTGTGAACACCACTTCCCCACTCCCAGGCTCCTCTCCAGTCCTGGTACTTGGGCTCCAGGGTCCTCTCCTCTCAGCTGGGTCTCCTCACAAACAGAGCCTCCAGGAGGCGAGAGGACCCTGGAGAGGCCTGGGGGACACCGTGGCCACTGGCCCCTGGGCATTCCCTCAGGCTTGTGGCTCATGGCTCGAACCCCCGCTGCTGAAGTAAGCATAGAGGGAATGGGGGTGGGGGGGGTAGGGGGTAGTTCTATGAGAGAGGAGAGCAAAATTGGAACCACAACAACCCACCAGGCTTCAGAGTTGATGGCTATTATAGGGAGGGTGATGGAAGAAAACCGGAAAGGTGAGAGAGGACCGGGCAAGGAAGTGGTAAATCAAGGAAAGGTGTGGAGAACCAGCCCAGCCTTCTGGAACCCCAGCAGGTCCACCAGGAAGAGGAGGAAGGTGACCCACACCTGCAAGGGTGCCATCCCCTGAGGCAGTCTCTGAGGGGAGGTGTCAAAGCCGCCTCTGCCTTGAACCATTGCCCGGTGCTGTGGGTCCTGGGAGCGCCTATGAGACCCCACTCCAACCTTCTGTCTCCTGTTTTTTTAGTCTTTCATTTTGTGCTTCAGTCCATGTGTGGTTTCTTTGCTTCTAAACTCTGCTATGATGTTAGTACATGTGGATAGTTTCATGCGGCTTTTTTAATATCAGTGGCAAATGTTTTGTGAATCCTATTTTCAGTCCCTGCCTCATAGACCATCACTGGTTGTGTATTTTTTTTCCAAAGGTGTTCACGACAATTTCTCTGGTGCTCTTTTGTGGTGAGACTTTGGCCTCCCCTTCAAGAGGGAGTACCTGTTTCTCTGTTTTCTTGAATTTGGTTTGCCTTGTGAAGGGCCCAGTCAACAGGATGTAGTGGACGTGATATTGGGCCCCCCCCTGGGCTGGGCCTCAAGAAATCCTGAAGTTTCTATCCCCTCCCCGCCACTCCAGCAGGCTGAGAGGGTGGCCCCTTCAGGGGGCGACAGCAGAGGAACCCCATCCTGGAGCCAGTCCTGAGAGCCAGGCATGGGAGTGGGGTCACCTTGGGTCTTCTAGCTCATCCAATCCTCCAGCTGAATAGAGACCCACGAAGCCGAGAAGCCACCCAGACAACCCACACCACTGTGAGAAATCCAGAATAGCTGTTGTTTGAAATTCACCAGTTTTGGGGGCCTTTGGGGGGTACAATAAAGGCTAACCACTCCTAATGTGGAAATGGTGAATTTGACCAATTTCTAATCTCACCCTACTGAACCCTAGGAAGCATTTATCTCTAGTGTTCACTGAGCCCAGGGGTTAATCTGACAATGGCAAATGGGTGACAGAGCAGGGAGAGAAGCCTGTGAGAGGTGAGCTTTCATGGCAGAGACACTTAGAAAATGATTGCTTTGCTGCAAAATGAGAAAACCGACATTCGCAGCTGTTAAACAATACAGGTGGTGTTTGAGAGCATAAGCATTGTCACTGGGCAGACATGAATTGGACTCCCACCTTGTCATTTATTTAGTTAGCTGTGCGACCTCTTAATCTCTTAGTCTGCTTGTCTGATCTGGGGAAGTTTCCTGAGGAAGAGACGTCTGAGCTGAGGTCTTAAGAATAAATGGCAATTAACTAGGTAAAGAGGGTATGTTGGGACAAGCAGAGGCTGTTTTAGTCAGGGAGCCAGCAAGGTTGAAGATCCTAAAGCCATAGGGAATACAGGACTCTGGGGGAGCTGGAGTACAGAGAGCAAGGACGAGGCTGGTCCCAGGGCAGGAGTCGAGAGGACAGGAATGTCACAAAGGGCTATGATGAATAGATTTTGGTCTTCACTTACAATGAGGGAAGCCATGAAGAATTCTAAGTAGGGAAGTGACATGAAATAATGGACGCATCTGGGATGGCTGCCTGCATCTTGGTTCTTCAAGAAACAGCAGAATGAGCTCTTAAGGGATGTTGGCCAGGATCTTGGGAGGCTGCAACATTCTGCTCCAGCACATACTAAGCCCAGAGTAAGAACCCGTTAAACAGATGAATGAATAAATGAGTGATTCTTCCGTGGTAAACTATCACGCACCTTGAAGGGATAGCCAGGAAGAATATTGGTAGTGGTGGTGGTGGTGGTGGTGATGGTGGTGATGGTAGTAGTAACGGTGGTTGTGGTGATGATGGTGGTGGTGACAGTGGTGGTGCTGGTGGTACTGGTGGTAGTGTGCTGGTGATGGTGGTGGTGCTGATGGTGGTGGTGGTGATGATGGTGGTGGTGACAGTGGTGGTGCTGGTGGTGGTGACGGTGGTGGTGGTGATGATGGTGCGGTGCTGGTGCTGGTGGTAGCAGCGATGGTGGTGGCGGTGCTGGTATTGGTTGTGATAGTGGTGGCGACGGTGGTGGTGGTGATGGTGGTGGTTATGGCTCTGAGATTGATTTCTCAAATTATATCAATAAGGGACAATCGGTACAGCATACAGTTATAGGACTGGCATGTTAGAGGCAGTCAGAGAAGTGGAAGTATCTTGTGGCCAGAGTCCCCAGAACACTAGAGACATATATGGGAACTCTTCTTTAAAAAAAAAAAAAAAAAAAGTCTGCTTTCCTGTAGTCTCCTTATTCTGTAAATCTGATAAGGCACTTAGAAATTCTGAGATGAAAATCATCATGGCGACCCTGTAAGGTGTTGCTTCTCCATCTCTTTTTTTGATGTTCTACTTTCATTCTCCTTCTGGTCCCTTATCCCACCTTCTTTAGTGGGGATCACTGTCATTTAAAAGATCCATTTATTGCTTAAAAAATAAAAAGAGTCAAAGTAGCTTGTTTGGGTGCCAATTCTCCTAAACAGAAGTCAATGCTGGAAATGAAGGAAGGGAAAGTTTTCAAACGTCTTTTGCATGTTCTCCTTAGAGAAGCCCACCCTTCCTTGCTTCCCAGATGTGATCAAGGGTACAGCAGGGAAACATGCAGATAGACATTATGGGGAGAAACCCACTAAAAATAAACATATCCTAGTCTAGTATATATTTTTAAAGATCCATCCATGTAATTCAAGATCAGTCATTTAGAAGCAGCCCCACTCAATGCCACATAGCATTAAAACCCAGCCACTATGAAGTGAGTCATCCTATAAGAGCAGGTTGGACTGAAGGCTATGTCAGAAGACACTTACATTCCTTCTCTGAAATCCATTCTTTTGATAATGAAAGGGGTGAAGAGTTTAAAGTCACCACTTACGATGTTCTGGAATGTTTTCTTAAAAGAGAAAAGACCCTAGGAAAATGCACCCAGGGGTTCAAAGACCTAAGTGGAGGTTCAGGAGTATGAAGAAATTGCCTCTTCTGGGATAACAAGGAGTCGAGCAACATTCCCCTTTACTTGGTAACTTAACCTAAGAGGAAAAAAAAAAAAAAAAAGAGCTTTATTTCAGCATTAGGCATATGGTTGGCATTCACCAAGTGTTTATTAATAATAATGACTTATGGATGCCAAACCCCCTTTAGAGCAAATTGTCCCAGATCCAAATTCCACAACGAGCCAAAGGATTTCAATGTCCTGGCAGGAGGATTGAAAGGTTTGGAACAATTCACACATAGCGCAACTCCTGCTCACACCACAATGCATTTTCTCCCGCCCACTCCCCACCTCGCCTCCCCCCTGCCCCCCCATCTAGTGGGGTGGCCCATTGGAGGCCCTCCATCTCATGTCTCTAGTTAATCCAGGATTGTTGCTTTTTCTCACCTACACCAGGCTTTCCGCCTTTTCTTCACAAGATAAACAAGGTTCTAACTTCGTTCTTCCTCCCAAGAGTGTGAACAAAGACAGCCTTCATGAAAGGGAAAAATGCAGCGGTGGTAGGACCAATGACAAGATGATGGCTGGCAAGTTGTGTTACTTCCTGATGTCCGTTCACCTCTGCAAGGGCGCTCAGGATCCCCTTGTTCAGCCATTTCCCATCGTTCTTTTCTGAAGTAAACAGAAAATTCACCTGCTTCCAGCCCTGATTATCTTGGTAAGTGTCCAGCACTTTGGGATAATACAGCCACCCATTTTTCCGGTTGTGCAGAGGAACAAACCAAGGCCACAGGTTTCTCCACCTTTCTGTCTCTCAAAGATAAATACAAAATGATGAGCACCTGGCTTGGTGAAGACGAGGCACATTCACTGTGGATAAAACTTCGTCCTGAGTTTGTCTGAGCTCAAATCCCTCCCCACTCTTTCCTACGGCGGCTGCAAGACTCACCTTCTCATCCAAAAGGAGTGGAATAAGATTCTTATCATCACTCGCCTTGCCAGACAATAATGGATTTTGCCAACCTCAGTGCATTTTCTTCCCCAAACACATCTGCCCTCACAAATACACACAGCTAGCTATTCACACAGCCCTGACGATATACCCGTTCCGTTGCCAACGGTCGCCAGAGTGGGAGGGGCCGTGTCAGCTTTGTTCATAGGGACAATGGAGGGAGCGAGTTTATTTTGTTTTGGAATTTACTTTCAATTACAGTGATTTTACTGAGCTCTGTTGTATATTAACACACATGGGAGAAACCTATTAGTAATAGCCAAAGAGAAAGGAATTTCATTTTTTACAGATGTGATTCGAGTTCTTTCCATAAGAGCATGGTCCCGTCTCCTCAATATCAGTCAAAAAAGGTATTTAATACCCTTCATACAGATGGGTCAGGCATTCGGCTGTAACCTTGAGACACAAAAATGAGCAACAGGCTCACTGAGCCCGCCGTCAGCCTAACAGCAGAGAGGGACAAGCAAAATATAAATGAAATGCAGTTTCAGTGTTGTCTTTCTTGATCTGGGCGTTGACTACACAAGTGTGTTCAATTAGTGAAAATTCAATGAATTGTACACTTTTCTAGGGGTGTGTATGCATATGTATGTAAATATATATATCTTCATTAAAGATCTAAGTAAACCTCTTTAAGAATCTAATGACCAGGGGCACCTCGGTGGCTCAGTGGGTTGAAGCCTCTGCCTTCGGCTCAGGTCATGATCCCAGGGTCCTGGGATTGAGGCCCCGCATTGGGCTCTCTGCTCAGCGGGGATCCTGCTTCCTCCTCTCTCTCTGCCTGCTTCTCTGCCTACTTGTGATCTCTGTCTGTCAAATAAATAAATAAAATCTTTAGGGGCGCCTGGGTGGCTCAGTGGGTTAAGTCGCTGCCTTCGGCTCAGGTCATGATCTCAGAGTCCTGGGATCGAGCCCCCATCGGGCTCTCTGCTCTCTAGGGGAGCCTGCTTCCTCCTCTCTCTCTGCCTGCCTCTCTGCCTGCTTGTGATCTCTCTGTCAAATAAATAAATAAAATCTTTAAAAAAAAATAAAAAAATAAAAAAATAAATAAAATCTTTAAAAAGAAAAAAAGAATCTAATGACTGGGACGCCTGGGTGGCTCAGTGGGTTAAAGCCTCTGCCTTCAGCTCAGGTCATGATCTCGGGGTCCTGGGATTGAGCCCCGTGTCAGGTTCTCTGCTCAGCAGGGAGCCTGCTCCCTCCTCTTTCTCTATCTGCCTGCTTCTCTGCCTACTTGTGATCTCTATCAAGTAAATAAATAAAAATCTTTAAAATAAAAAAAAAAAGAATCTAATGACCACAGCCAACACATGATAGTATACAAGGGATATAAGCCACTTTTCCGTACTCTGAAAATCATTTTCCCCAAATTTCCATCTGGGGCAGGGCCGGCTGAACCAACAGGAAGGAAAAAAATGCACACGCTGAAGAGCCTCGTGTGGAAAAACATAAAGGCTGAGATTTCCTATGTGATGTTTTCAGGTGCTTCAGAAATTCTGGTCAATTAAATGGCCTTAAAAGGAGTGCATCTGGAAGCAAGCCATTCTGGACCATTAGGAATACAAAATAGGGAGGGGGTGCCCAGTGCTGGACAGAGCTCTGCTTACCGAGACAAAGAGTTGGGGTGCATTTGTCTGATGCAGAGCTGGCGTGGACTGATACCAGATGAGCCCAAGCAAGGCGTTGGGAATCCTGCTACAGTTCAGGGAAGGATCAGAGTCCCAGGGTTCAGGCAAAGGCCAGAACAGTCTGGTGCTAAGTTCCCAGTGAGTGGCTCAGGAAATAGGCACAACAAAGTGTTGTTTGCAGGAGTCCTTTCAGTTTAGGACAGGATCCCGACCAGAGATTTCAGGGTCTGACTGCCCAGGACTAGGGACAGACGGGAGTGAAAGGGGATACAAAGGTCTAAGTCAAGGGGCTGAGGAAGTGAGAGAGAGGGATGGACAGAAAAAAAACAAAAAAACAAAAAAACAACAAGCACTTCAGGAATGGTGATTAACCCAAAAACTCACTCTGGGAAGGTTGAGACTTCTAGCCAAGATAGGGTAGCAGGGCGGGATTTACACTCCACCAAAAAAATCTAAAACACTGAGGAAAACATTTGAAATGACAGTGTTCAGACTGAGAGGTGAGAGGTGAAATATGCAAACAGATGACATGTAAAAATGGCAGTCTGACCATAACCAGTGGCACTTAACCCAGGCGGGTGACTGGCTCTCTGCCACACCCGGCCCGGGAAGTAAGATTCCATCTAAAGCAACCTTTCAGAAAGTCAAACAATGACCCTGTGACAGTCGTCCCCAAATAGCCAGATCTGATTAACAACTGGTGGATTACCTAATTTTTGCCTCTATCTCCAATTCAGGAACAACTGGAGAAAGGGGAATGTGTATCCCTAAGTAGTCAGACAGTATGTCACAATTCTGGTTAACCCACCCGCAGCTTTCCAAGCCAGCAGCCTCCAAGCCGGGAGCTTGCTTGCTCTCATTTGGGTGGTCTTCATTTATTTCCACAAAGGGCAACAATGAGGTGAGCTCCGTGACCACCCCAGGTCACAGCTCAAGCCACAGCACAGGGAGGGCACCAGAGTGGAGACCCCCTGGGTCCGACCCAGAGCAGGTCAGGCAGAGCCAGAGTCTGGAGAGGACAGGCTGGCTGGAGGCAATGGAGCAGAATCTTGTAGAGGAAAGAGAGGCACAGAGATCAATCCCAGGGTTATGGGGGTGGGGGCAGGATCAACTAGTGAGCCCCGGGGGGGCAACCAGAGCTCAGGGCTCTGGGGATATTTGGGGGTCAGTGTAAAGCATACTTCAGAGGTACCCTGGCCAGAAGCGTGAGGAATCTCGGAAGTTTATCCTTCCTCTCCCCATCCACCACGGGCTACAAAAAAGCCAGAGCGCGAGTCAAGGTCGGAACATGTGTGAGACACCGACATTGACTACATCACCTTCCCATTCCTGACTTGTCAAAGAGCTATTATTTTTTTCTCATGAACTGGCAGTGAACTTTATCAAACATGTTTCACACATCTACCGATGTGATCGTGACTTTTTCTCCTTTTCTTCTGTTGATGTAGTGAATTACACAAGTTCATTTTCCAGTGTTAAACCAACCATGCTTCATAGAATAAACCCAGCTTGTTTCTGATAGATGATCATTTTTACGTATTGCTGGTAGTCACTGTACGTGTCAAAGCGTACGACACTCCAGAAAGTATGTATGATGTAAAATATTCACTATAACTATGGAGGGCTTTGCATCTCTGCTTATGATGGTCACTGGTCTGAACTGGTGTGTCCTTGGCCAGGTTTTGTTGTTAGTTATTCTGGACTCATACCGTGAGCTGGGAAGTAGGGCCTTCTTTTTCACTTTCTGGAAAAGTTTATGTATGATTGGTAAGAAGAATCTGCCAGCAAATTCTTCTGGGCCTGGAGATTCGGGGAATGTGTTTAATTACAAATTTGAGTTCTTTACTAAAAATAGTACTATTCTGGTTTTCTACTTCTTCTAGAATCTGCTTTTAGCAAGTTGTGTTATTCAAGTAATTTTATCTAAATTGAAAAATATGTGTAGAGTGAAGGTTGGCACAATATCAAAGATAATCGAATTTATTTATTATTGCATATGCCCAAGTGAAATGTTGATGGCTGGTGATGTTCGGGAGAATAAAAAAATAAAGATCCATGTAATTAATAAATTATTATATACCTACTTGTGGAATTTATTTTCTTGTCTTCCTTTCAATGGAGTCATGAGTGGCACTTCCATAATTCAAATTTTTACATAAATTTATATTCTGTTGTCACATGTCAGTGCAGCACTTTCAAATGAAGTGAAGTTTTTTGTCTTTGTAGTTATTACATTGAATTTAATTAATTTGAATTTGGAGAAAATATTCCACCTGAAGAATAGCGAGCAGAATGTCAACAAAAATGTTAAATGAAAAAAATGTTAAAAGAATTCTTAGATTCAAAAACAACCATAAATCTGACATATCATGATGCATAGTCATATAATGGGTTATTTATGGTAAATTATCTTCACCACAGAAAATCTTAGGAAATATTTTTATTTTATATATGTTTAATTTGTTTATAATCATCATTTAAATTTATCCTGTCATTTGTATTATGATTCTCACCATCTAGAGCCACACAGTATTTCAGTTTTTCTGCTTTCAAATTTTTTAATTTGGGGTTATGATAAAGAAAGTTGAAGGTAGCAGTTATATTGCTCAATGTATTTAAATCTCTCTCTCTTTTTTGGCTTTTGTCTATTTACTTTTGTATGTCACTCTCTTCTAATGTGTTTTTCTTCCCTCAGTTTTGAAATCTTTTTCTTTTTTTCTTATTCTTATTTTTTATTTCTTTTTAATAATTCCAGTATAGTTAACACACAGTGTTACATTAGTTTCAGGTGTACTATATAGAGATTCAACACTTCCATACATCGCCCAGTGCTCATCACAACAAGCACCCTCCTTTATCCCACCTTCCTGCTGGTAACCATCAGTTTGCTCTCTATAGTTAAGAGTCTTTTTGTGATTCCTGGGTGGCTCAGTCAGTTAAGCCACTGCCTTGGGCTCAGGTCATGATCCCAGGGTCCTCGGATGGAGTCCCATATCAGGCTCCTTGCTCAGCGGGGAGCGTGCTTCTCTCTCTGCCTCTACCTGCCACCTTGCCTACTTGTGCTCTCTCTCTCTCTTTCTCTGACAAATAAATACATAAATAAAATCTTTTTTAAAAAGAGTCTTTTTGTCTCTCGCTCCTTTTTTATTTCTTTTGCTCTTCTGTTTTATTTCTTAAATTCCACCTATGGGTGAAATCGTATGGTATTTGTCTTTCTCTGACTGGTTTGTTTTGCTTAACACTACACTCTCTAGCTCCATCCATGCTGTTGCAAATGGACAGACTTTATTCTTTTTTATGGCTGAATAATATTCCTATACCACCTCTTCTTTATCCATTCATCAGTTGATGGACACTTGGGCTGCTTCCATATCTTGGCTATTGTAAATAATGCTTCTATAAACACACGGGTGCATGTTTCCCTTTGAATTAGTGTTTTGATATTGTGGGAGTAAATGCCCAGTAGGGCGATTACCAGATCATAAGGTAGTTCCATTTTTAATTTTTTGAGGAACCTCCAAGAGTCTGTACCAGTTTGCATTCCCACCAACAGTGCATGAGGGTTCCTCTTTCTTTGCATCCTTGCCAACACCTGTTGTTTCCTGTGTGGTTGATTTTAGCCATTCTGAAATGTGTGAGATGATGTCACCATATAGTTTTGATTTGCATTTCCCTGATGATAAGTAATGTTGAGCAGCTTTTCATGTGTCTTTTGGCCATCTGGATGTCTCCCTTTTATTAAGATTACATTTTGCTGTGTCTTTAATGGCCAAAAACTAATCTCTATATAGAAATGAGTTGGGGGGGGTGCCTGGGTGGCTCAGTCATTAGGCTTCTGCCTTTAGCTCAGGTCATGATTCCAGGGTGCTGGGATCGAGCCCTACATCAGACCCCCTATTCAGCAAGAAGCCTGCTTCTCCCTCTCCCTCTGCCTGCTGCTCCCCCTACTTGTGCTCTCTCTTTCCATCAAATAAATAAATAAAATCTTAAAAAAAAAAAAGTTTTGACTGTAGTAACAATATGTTTAGTTTGAACCTAACACGCTAAGGTATATTTTTTCCCTTCATTTAAAGGATTTTGGTATAAAATGAAACCTCAAAATTTCTGCCATATCAACCAAAGGAAGACTGCAAATTTTGTTGCATTATAGTTTCTGGAAATATCCTCACAGCATCACATGCATCTGATGTCCATTTTCCAGGATCATCATTCAATAAATATCACTCAGGTTTCATTTTTCTATTAGAATTTGCCAACTTTATCCCTAAAGGACAGGTCAGAGTTGTAATTAGTGCGTTAAGGTTGACTTTTTTCTGTCATTTTCAAAATCAGTAATTAAATCTTCATTTAGTGAAGATTATGAAATTTTAGGGATTTCATATGACTATCAAATTGTAAATTTGAAGATAATTTACTATTCATATTTTTGTTTTAATAAGGGGTTAAGTATTTATAAATAAAATATTTTGTTTCCATTTTATGTTACCTTTAACAGAAATCTGCTAATTTAAATTTTTTGAGCTCTACTTCTGCATTATTTTTTCCCCACTTTGACCTCTATTTGTACTCCTTTTCTTTTAGGTACCATAAAGTACTAAAACATAATTGTTCTAAGTATGGGTGTTTTTTTCCTCAATCTATGCATAGACATAAATTAAGGTAAATGAAAAACAAAACATCTAAAATTATTGCAAAATTAATTTATTTCTAAAGTATTCAAAATTATCCATTAAAATCCAAAAGTAAAATTCAAAAATTGAATTCACTACACTTAATAAATATTAACATTCTAAATAAAAAAACACTGTTTTTATTTTATGAAATTTAAGTAAATGTTACAAAATAATTTTATGAATCTAGTGTTTAACATTATCAACTTGCTAGCCTTATGTTTAAATCAACACATCTATAAATTTAAGAGTAATATCAATATTTTTTTACATTACAGAATGTTCCTTGGTTTTTATGTCCAACCTCTGAAACTACAAATTAGGAACCAAGAGAGTCAAACCAAAATAAATGACACTCCATACTACTGGGTCATGCTACATCAATATGTGAGCATCTATTGCCCTGTCCTCCTTGAGAGGAAGGATCTGACAAGCTAATTCATTTTTATTTTCTCTTACCTACATTCTTCCACTGCTGAAATCCTTCCCAGCCCTCCAAAAGCAATGTCCTTCTCCAAGGTCATCAGTAGCACACCCACAAGCCTTTATGACATTTTGAAATAGTTGCCTTTTATGTCAAGGGCATAGCACAAGAGATGTGGGCAACTTATTTTCCTGGGGACTGAACAGAGTTAGTCATGAGTGAAAGCTTGGGTTACTAATTTCACTTTTGTGCATTTCTGAAACACAAGGGCCTCAAAGCTGTGGGTATCGAGGAGAGAGAATCTCTTGCAAGGACCAAGCGTTATACTGATCATGAAAATACTACTTAATGATACAGTCTTGAAATAGGGTACCAACCAACAGGACCAAAGTGAGAAATAGTTCACACTTACAGCTGGAGTTTTTGATATATTTCAACCCAATATATCAAACTTGATCTTAATCAATAAAATGCACATTATTTTTGAGCAAACATGGAACATTTACTAAAATAATTCATAACGTAGGCTATAATATTCTACATTATCCATTTTCTGAAAATAATGTAATGAAAACAGAAATCAGCAATGACAATGTAGCTAACACAATCTTGTATGACTAGAAACTAAATTAAAAAAGTTATTAGGTAATCCAGGTTAAAAGGGAAACTCTGAGAGTTATAAAATATTCAAAATCTGTGGGACCAACTTAGACATTACTAATTATGAATACATATATCTAAAACAAAGACAAAATCAAAATAAATGAGCTAAAGATTCAATTCAAGATACTATAAAAAAAAAACAGTGCAGCCAAAGAAAACTTAATGAAGAAAATATAAAACCAAAAATTTATAAAACCAAAACAACAACAAAAAATGAGATAAAGCCAATTCATTGAAAAGCTAGTAATTTAAATCTCTGGGAAAATATGATCATGAGGAAAAGAAAAGGCACACAAATAAACCAAATTAAAAATGGTTATGGAGAAATAACCCTTGATATAACATACATTTTTAAAATTATGGAAAAATAGACCTGTACCCCTGGGGATAAAAATATATTATATGTTAAAAAAAATAAAATTAATAAAAAAAATTGAAACATAAAAAAATACAAAAATGCTATGTCATCTCTTCAAGAAAAAAAAATATGGAAAAATATTATAAGCAAATGTACTCCAATATATTTGAAAACCGAGATAAAATGAATTTCTAGACAAATACAAGAGGGAAAATAGAAATCCCAAGTAAGCTAATAGCCATTAAATTAACTAAAATGGTAAACAAAACCTTGTTTAACCTTAACTAGATAAATAAAATTCAACAAGTGCCTGATGTCAGCTTTACAAATAAAGTCTACCAAACTTTCAAGAAGTTGATAGGACCCATGCAAACCTGAAAGATGTTGCTCCTGAAAATAGGAAATTAATTTTACAAAGTTAGCATCTTGATATCACAATCCAACAAGGACCACAAAATAAAGGAAAACAGAGGCTAACTTCATTTATGAACCCAGATGCAATAATCACAAATGAAACATTATAATGTAACAGTTCAAATTGCACATAATTACTGAGTTCCAGGCAGATTGAATGAGAAAAGGCATACACCTAGGTGTATCTTACTCCAAGGAAAAATAGAAAATATGATGAATTCCAGAGAGAAAGAATGATTTATTTACAAAGCCCAAAGAGTCAGAATTGCAACAGAGATTTTCTTTTATAGCATCAGGATCCTAGAAAATGGCAGAGTAATATCTATAAACTAGAAAGAATTAAGCATTACAGTTGATGAATTCTGTATTCCAAACATCTTGTTCATTTGTCCAATTGAAAGAAAAAATATTTGCAAATACTCAAAAGATTCAGAGACTATACAACCTGTGTATACCTATTAGGGAAATAATTTTTAAAGAGCTCTAAATAAAGGACACGTGAATTAGAAGTGAAAGGAAAGGTGAAAGGAGAAGAAAAGTGACAAGCAATGAAATCTGAAATAAATGACTAGCTAGATAGATAATCTAACAGTCAAAGATAAACTTCCTAAGGATATGCCATATAAATTCAACATAAGTATACTTAAAACAGAGGACAACTGCAAGTGAGTTTTGATACATTGAGTGGAATATAATATCTCAGCAAAACCTAGATGTTGGAAAGGATAAAGAAGGAAGAAAAGAAGTGATAAAAGACCAAATATTTCATCTGGGGATGAGTAAGGAGCTGAGAGAGAAGAGTGGGGTCTTGAAAGTATTGTAAAGATTACAAACACCAAGGAGGACAAAATAAACATTAGCAGAAGGAAAAGGGAGCAGTAAATGAAACCTGATCATACAAACAAAAATGAGAAAAAGAGAAAGTAATCAGATAAGAGAAATAATATTCAGAAATTAATATATAAGGAATAAAAATTATTATGATAAACACAAAGAAGGGTAAGTTTTCCTATTGCAAACCAGACATTTCCAGATTGTACTAAAACAACAAAGTCCAAGTAAATGCTGAAAATTAGAAAATCACTTCCAGTAACAAGAGGGATTTTTTTTTAAAGATTTTATTTATTTATTTGACAGACAGAAATCACAAGTAGGCAGAGAGGCAGGCAGAGAGAGAGGAGGAAGCAGACAGCCTGATGTGGGGCTCGATCCCAGGACCCTGGGATCATGAGCCAAGCCGAAGGCAGAGGCTTTAACCCGCTGAGCCACCCAGGCGCCCCAACAAGAGGGATTTAAAATAAAGGGATAAGCATAGAGGTATGCAAATGCAAAGAAAATGAAAGCAGTGGTAGCACTATTTAAAGGCTCTTGGACAACTTTATAAGAGCTGTTTTAAAGTCCCTGTTTGCTAATTTCATGTTAGTTTATTCTGGAGTCAGTATTTATTGACTTTTTTTCTTGGCTAGGGTCACATGTATTGTTTCTTTGTATGTCTAGTAAATTTTTATTGTATAATGAATATTGTGAATAATACATGTAGAGACTCTGGATTTAGTTACATTGCTCTGAGAAGTGTCAAGTTTTGTTCTAGCAGGTCTCCAAATGGCCTTTCCTGTGGTGTCCATCAGGCAAAATTTCTTGGTTCTTTTAGCTCCTTGTTGTTTTTTGTTTTTCTTTGTTTGTTTGTTTGTTTTTTCCCCAGGCCTCTTGAAGTCTCCCATGCACACTCTTGGTTCAATAGTTAGAGGAGTTTATTGTTCATGAAAAGTTTATATGCAGAGTTATGGCCTCACTCTCTCTACAGTTTCTTTCCTTCTAGTATCCTCCTAATCTTCTAGTTATCTTGTCAGATGACTTCTGACTCCTTAAACTTGAACAAGACTATTTATACTTGCAGTTGAAATTGGAGAGTGCCATCAGGCATGTAAATTTCGCTGTGGTAGGCAGAGTTCAGAGATGGTTTCCAAGATTCCCACTCCTAGTGCACATGCCTTGGAAAGTCTCCACCCCTGGGTATGGGGGAGAGTTGTGAATAGGATTGGGATTTCACTCGTGTGATTAGGTTAATTTTGTGGGAAAAGTGAAGGGATTTTTCAGACATAATTAAGGTTTCCAATCAGTTGACATGGAATTCACCAAAGGGAAGATTATCCCAGGTGGGCCTGACCTAATGGGGTGAGCCTTTACAAGAAGTTGGAGAGACAAGAGCAGCAGACACTGTCTTATTGGCCTTGAAGAAGCCAAGCCTCTATGTAGTGGGGAGGACCATGTGGCAGGGCACAGTGGGTGGCCTCTAGGACCTGAGTGCACTTCAGTCCCACAGCAGGAAGCAACTGACTTCTGCCAACAACCTGTGAGTGGAAGAAGACCCCAGGCCTCAGAGAATATTGCAACACTGGCTGTCACCTTGACTGCAGTCTGGTAAGACCCTGAACAGAAGATCCAGTTACAATGTCCGCAGAGGTCTCACCTATAGAAACTATCAGAAAAAGCATCTGTATTTTTTTAAGGCACTAAATTTGTGATGATTTTATTGTGCAGCAATAGAAAACTCCTAGAAAACTGAACCCAGCTCAGTTCTCATCCTTCAAGGTCCACTTTTCTTCAGTTTCTGCTTGCTCTTGGTAGCTCTCCAGTGAATTCTGGTTGTGACACTTTTGTTGGGGGGAGCATTTTGTGCAGATTTTATAAATGCAATCTGGAGGCATGTTCATCAAGCCAAACTTCGATTTATTACTAGAAGACAAAACTCTAACGTATCATGAGTTCATACTTAACCTGGGCTCGAACAATGAGACTTTCTCTTCACCTCTTCAAAGAAAAAAAAAGTCGTTACTGAAAATAAAGTAAAACTAAGTATTTGCTTTTAGACTCATTGACCTCGCTTGTGTAAGAGAATTAGTGCTCCAAGAGACGCCCTTCAGAAAAGAACAGAGACAGTCCCAGAGAACTGGACCCACATCCCAATTCTGCCTGAATGCTTCCCTTGGAAATCTGATTTTGCTCCAAGAGAATAAATAGTTAACTTTGGTGAGAGTTGCAATCCACTCTTCTGAGACTTCCCTTCTTACCATCTTTCTCCTACTTCCCATAAACCCTCCCCCGAGAACCACTTAGCAGGGATGTCAAGCAGAGTATTCTAGAAATTGCAGTGGCTTAGTTTGTGAAGCACTGAGGAAACTTGGTTTCCTGACAACCTGTTAGGAATAAATAGGTCAAATGTAATTTTTATTTGTGATATCTTATTGTTTTGCAGACAAGAAATCGTTTTCCTGTGTTTTTTTTTTTTAAGATTTTATTTATTTATTTGACATAGAGAGAGAGATCAAAAGCAGGCAGAGAGACAGCAGAGAGAAAGGGAGAAGCAGGCTCCTTGCTGAGCAGAGAGCCCAATGCAGGGCTCGATCCCAGGACCCTGAGACCACGACCTGAGCCGAAGGCAGAGTCTTAACCCACTGAGCCACCCAGGCGCCCTGTTTTCCCATGTTTTAACTGGTTAAAAGAACAAATAAGACTCTTGCACACAGATCAGCCCTAAGGGGTTTTATAGGCATACATACACACCAGATGGTAAGACACTGGAGCAAAAGCACAGCAGCAAGAGAGTCCATACGAAGCAGGCAGAAGATTCTCGAAGATTTTTCAGTGATTGGCTCCATGTTATTATCTGTGTGCAGTAGTAACCCTCCCTGGCATCTGCTAGGGAACTTCTCCCTCAACCTCTTCCCATCGTGCACCATTTAATGAGTTTTCAAAGGGAAAATGACTTCCATTTTGGCATGTGGAGCATTTGTTTATAACTAGGTTTGCAAAAAAGAATCTGGAATTATTTATTGCTAATTTGCACATTACTGCATAACAGATGGTCTGCAAAAGTGGTTGGATTTCAAATGCCTTATGTGAAAGGAGTCTCATGTTTTGTAAAAAGTTCAAGGGACACCAAACTGCCAAGGCCAGGCAAAGACCTTGAAGATCACAAAAGACAGCTCTTTGCAAACTGGGAGATCCTCTTTCCGGGAAGAAGGGGGGCTAAGCCCTTACTCATTGCTTTTGGTGGGATGGCTTGCACAGTCTCCTGGTGGTAGGTAAGAACAACAACAGCGAAGCCCTCGGGCTGTAACTCATCACTGCTTTTCTCCAAAACAAGGGAGTAACAATAATAATAACCACTACATTTTAATTCTATGGGTGTGCCCACACTGCACCTCACGTCCTAACACACACACACACACACAAGATGGGAAGATAGGGAGAGAAAAGGCAGAGGGGGAAGGGGAGGGAGGAGAGAAGAGAACAAAACAAAACAAAGCAGAATGGGACAGGCAGACCCTGTTTTGTTTTCCCTCAAGAGCTGCCTGAGCTCTCTCTGTGGATGTGTTATTTCCAGCAACTTTTATGTGGAGATGTTGTTTGAAAGGCTGTGTGCCTTTGATTCTTAGGGACAGCAGTGCTTACTCAGGAAGCCCCAAAGCTGTGCAGGGTCATCTGCCTTCTCCCCTAGAAGGAAGTAAGAGGGCATGGTGATTCCATGCCACAGGCCATTTGCACCTATGGCCCTGGAGCATGAGGCTCTGAGAAGGGGTTACCGGGTAGGTTAGAGACCAACTGGAGGAGGTGCCTCAACCCTAACGGAGTACTCAGAAGATAGAGGACGGGTGTTGCTGAGTGCACCTCTGTTGGCCTAGGACAAGGTCAAAAGCCCCTTTCTTTTTCCAGTGAGGAGCGTGTTCTCCCCCTCAGCAGCCCCAGGGAGTAGGCGGTGCTGTTTTCCTCCTCCTTCTGCTTCCTCAGCGGGCTCTCAGAGGGACATGAGGGGCGGTGGAAGATGGGGAGGATCAGTGAGGGGGACTGGGGAAGGGCTGGGCTCATTTTCTGTCCTCAGAGTGAGGCTACCAGAGTTGACTCCCTGAACTGGGAACTCTTAAAGGGCTTAGCAGTTAACTAGTAGGCTGGATTTTTCTCTTTTCAGAAGAGAGACAGAGGCCATCCTGACTTAAGAGGCTAAAAATAGCAACAGCTTCCAAGAAGCCCACTGAGGCTTGTTTTTAGGTTAAATCATTTCAGATACTTAAGGGAAAAGAACTTGAGGTGGTTACAAATGTCCTTCCAGGGCTGCTCAGGAGATCTACTTTTGAGAAGGAATATGTATGAAAATGGGTCCTGTTGAAACTGCACGGAATTTGAGGCTCAGTCTGACCTTTGTACCTCCTGTGCCCCCAGAAGGTTCCAGTTCTTTAGTAACAACTAACCGACTTCCATTGGTTGAGTATTAGGTTCTAATCGGCTTTCTTATCCACTGTTTTATTGTACTTATATCATTTCATCTTTTTAAAAATTTTTTCCAGAACACATTTATAAAATTATTACCAAATGGAAAAGAGTCGAAAAGAACCAGCATATCAATAGGGGAATGCTAGAAGTTTCTTCCAGAACTATTTCCAGAAAGAAAAACAGAAAAAGAAAAGCAAAAATGTATAGGAAAGATGGAGGGCAGGAGGGAGGGAGAGAAAGAAAGAAGGAAGAAGGGAGAAAGAGAGAGAGAAGGAAAGAAATTTCTTATGATGTGTTCTGGGAGTTTGTTTATTAAATAGAAAGGGTAAGTTGTTCTAGTCTGTATCAGCCATGAGATAAAGAGAGATGGCTAGTTTTATTCCCATTTCGCAGATGAGGCAAGAGAAACACAGCAGAAAAATGATGCGCAAAGATCCTTAGTGACACAGCTGTGCTACAGCGCAGACCTGCAGACCTGGAGCTGCTTCTACTCTTTGGGGAAGTGGCCCCAGGCAAAATGACCTGAGAAGGTCAGAAAAAGCAGGTGAAGTCATCTCAGAAGGGGGTTCACCAGGGAAAGGGCGTCTTGGTACCCAGCTTTGAGCAAGGCTCCGTGTCTGGAAATGTGAAGAAAGCCAGTCACTACTTGAGCATTGGTGTCGGGGCTGTGGTTCCAGATGCACTGAAAAGGCAGTGACATGCCAAGGAGACTCCTAGCTGGGGATTGGTCTTCTCATGGCCGATACTGTGGTTTGAATCTAGTGGGTGTCCAAGACAGGCAGAGCCGGCGAGAGATCTCTGCCTCAAAACCATGCAGCTCGCTGATGTTTCTTGCTCTCAGCTTCTTCGCCCTTCTTTGCCTCTCCCTGATGCTGTGCTTAGCAGCTCTGGACTGGGTGGGTGCATGGTAGGTCCCATCTCACACTTCCCTCCCCCCAACCCCGGCTAGGACAACCAGAGCACCCCCCACATTGCCCCTCACTGACCTACTGTCTGTTTTCTGTACCTATCACCCCCCCACCCCCCACCGCCACCAGCAGCAGGGCTGGCTACCCACCCTCTTTCCGCACCCCCACCCCACTCTAGGGTGGGACTCGTGCAGATTTGCCCCCTGTAAGGATTACCTCAGCCCAGACCCTGTTTCCATCCACATGCACAGGAAGGAGGTTAAAGTGAGATTGGTTTATTTTGTCCCTCATTATCAACTCTGGTAAACAAAAAAAGGCTTGACTTGGCATCGAAGGAATTTAAACTATTAGCTCAAATGGAGGTTTGGGGATTATCTGTGGATTTCCTTTATTTGTTCTCTTTCCTCTTTTGCCACGGCTAATCCAAATTTGATGGGAAGTGAGGCATCAGCTCTTCCAGAAACCTCATAGGATCCTTTGTGATGTGGGCTCCCCGCCTGCTCGCGGGTTTATTTTTGTCACTTCTGGCCTTCGCATCTCCAGCCTGTGTCCCAGCGTCACCACACGTTGTGCTCTAGTGTTTCCTGAAGCCGGCACCTCCAGCCTCGGGGTTCGGGGTTCGCCTCCTGGGTCTCCCAGAGCGAGATGTGGGCACAACCCTGTTTCCAGGTCAGTGCCCTTTTGTGTCTGGGCAAGCTCCTGGGATAAAACCTATCCTTTCTACAGACCTCTGTTCCTCACCCACACACATTTCTGTTGGCCCTTGAGGAAGAAAAAATGATCCCAGCATTCATGTTGCCTCGCCGGGATGGAGGCCCGTGGTCTTGCTGGGATGGAGGCCTGTCATCTGGGGAGGGGAACTTGTCCCTGGGGCACCTCACTACACCGTGCCCCAGAGGGCCACAAAATCTTTACAACTCCATTTGAAAAACCACCACAGCCTTAGCAAAGTGTTTGCATGGAGGCCAAAGATAAAGATAAAGCCCACCGACATATTTTTCTTAAACTGCTAAAATCCTGCAGGTTGGTCTGACTTTTCTGTCGTGATTCCCACGAGGCTTTGATCAATATCAAATATCAAATCATTTATGGAAGAGACTTTTCTCTTTGGAATGGGTCTTAGAGTCCTTTCAGCTCCATCTGGACCTACTATTATTTGTGATATTTGAATTTTTCTTTAAATCACCAGGAAGTTAAAGACAAGTTTTAAATTAAAAAAAAAAAAAAAGCATTCTATTAGAAATTAGAAAGTTAGGTCTGTTTCTTCAAGAATAAGACTATATGCCTACACTAATTCCATGGTATATTTGAGGGCTGATTTAATTGAGTTAGCAAAAAAAAAAGATAAAAAGGAATTATTCATCTCCCAACCAATGAAAATCAATTATGGATAAAATAAGCCAGATGATCAGTTAAACTTTGCAGTTCTCTGCTTCAAGGCGTGGGGAGGCAAAGGCAGCAGAGCCTGTGATGTGTGTCCCACCGGTGCTAGGAAGGATCTAGCAACTTTAAAAAGAAAATATCTGGGGCTTTCAAATTCTAAAAATGAAAGTTCCGTTTCACAACTGATTTTGAAACCATCACTTCGGAACTTAAAAAAAAAGTTAAATAAAGTGGTGAGATTTTTCATTCTAGTCCCGAATTTGTCCTCAGACATCTGTGATTGAAGATCCCATTCACGAATTTAGAACAGGTGCAGCCTCCAAAATGTGTCTGTGACTATACCTGAGACACAGACGAATACAGGCACGTCTCCCCAGTTCACTTTGCAAGTGAATAAATGCACTTTACGTGATCTCTGAATACATAGCTTTTCTTTACTTTTAGAACAATAGTAAGTGACGTTATATGAGAAATAATTTAAGTAACAGTAAAGACTCTAGCAGCCAGTAAAGAATTTGCAATGAAATGTCATCATAGATGCCTGGGTGGCTCAGTCAGTTAAGTATCTGCCTTCAGCTCAGGTCATGACTTCAGGGTCCTGGGATCGAGCCTCACATTGGGCTCCTTGCTCAGCAGGGAGACAGCTTCTTCCTCTCCCTCTGCTGCTCCCCCTGCTTGTGCTCTCTCTCACTCTCTCTCTCTGTCAAATAAATAAATAAATAAATAAATAAATAAATCTTAAAAAAAAAAAAAAAAAGAAATGTCGTCATAACACGTGGCTCATTCCAGCTTATGGAACTCGTCTCTACCGTGTCGAGACAGTTCTTTACCTGTGGGCCGTGCATGGCTTTGCAACATCTTTGCTAACCCCCACTCATTCCACTGAGGCCATCTGGAGTTCTTTAAAGAAGGAGCACGTATGGATTTTAAATGCTGGCCTAATACAGTTTGCCAACCAGGCACATAAACATTTGGAGGACTTTGCTCAGGCTGCGCTTTGCATTGATAGCCAATAGCAATTAGACAGGAGTGGCTTCACATCACAGCTGGGTCCCAACCTCTTGATACAAGACCCCAAGGAAGGACCCAGCACATTTTCTGTAACTTGCAGAAACAAATGAAATCACTGCTTATTATATCCTGCCTCCTCATCCACAAATACCAGGACATCGGGCCGTTGAGTTCAGCAGTGGGAAAACGAGTGCACTGCTCCAGGGAATGGGCCCTGGACCACAGAGTTGAAGAGGAAATCCAGCTCACTGCTGTTTCTCTGAATGGAAAATCAGAATTGGCATCAAGATTTCAGCCAACATGAGCAGTTGTGTGGAGCTGAGTCTAATTCCTAGATATGATCGACCCTAGTTTCACATAACGCTACCCTGATTTTACCCACCCTTCAATTTGGCAGAAAGTAAAAAAGGACTGAATTCTCAATGATGTTAAACTGAAACATAACTTGGCTTGAAAAGGAAGATGGGGGACGCCTGGGTGGCTCAGTGGGTTGAGCCTCTGCCTTCGGCTCAGGTCATGATCTCAGGGTCCTGGGATTGAGCCCCGAATCGAGTTCTCTGCTCAGCAGGGAGCCTGCTTCCCCCTCTCTTTCTGTGCCTGCCTTTCTGCCTACTTGTGATCTCTCTCTTTGTGTCAAATAAATATATAAAATCTTAAAAAAAAAAAAGAAAGAAAAGGAAGATGGTTATTAGGAATTTTTAGGGACAGAAATATCTAGAGCTCCCATCTTAAGCTTCTTTCAAACACGGGCCTCATGAATCAATCACTAGCCATCACGGACTTGGAGAATCTCAGAGTAAATGAGAACATAAAGGTAATTTCTTCTCACGTGAAACTGTTGTCAAAACGTTTGCATTGCCTTCTGGAAGGCAAATTCCAACAGACACTTTTGGGTCCTTACTTTTTAACACCATCTACAGTATTTGACACTCTTGGACATCCTTAATTTGACATTCTGATTTCCCTTGACTCCCTCCCAGCTCATGTTTTGAGTCCTGTTCCTCCGTGCTCCCAGATCTCCAGCCCCCTTCACGGGCTCCCTTGCCTGTGTCCACATCATGAATGTTAGAATTCTTTATGGCCTCATTTGCAGCCTTCTTTCCTCACATCCTCTCTTCCCAGTGATTTCATTTAACTCCCAGTTTTCCTCCACCACCTGAAAGCTGGTCACTCTTTCTGGCGTTGACATGCATTACCCAGTGCTTACTGGATGCCGGTTCCTGGAAGTCTCCAAAGCACTTCAAACCAAACACATCAGAAACAGAACACACCTCTTTCCTCCACAAATGACTTCCCATTCATTTTCCCTCTTACGGATACCATCAGTGTGGTCCGCCATTGTCCTAAGCCCAACCTGAGAGTTTTCTCTCCCCTTTGCCCTCATCATCTAACTGATCTGTCAAGTGTTTTTCCCTAAGTGGCCATAAAATCAACTTCCCCTTCTCCAGCTCCACTGTCTCGGTTTAAAATGGTCATCTTTCCTCTGCTCGATGATTCAAGTCATTTCCTAACTTGATCTCCCTGCCTTGATGGTTCCTTTCAAACCATCACCACTCCACTGCCCAACTAAACTTTCTAAGACGCAAGTTAAGTCCACATCAACCCAGCGCATTAAGCCTTCCAATAACTCTCCATGACATTTAGGGTCATTTCTGAGGGTAAGACCTTTCCTTATCTGGCCCCATCTCACCTGCCCAAACTTGACACCTTGACCAGCATGTGGAGAATATTCCACCAGCAATCAGCTGTTTCATGGCACCTGTCATGCTTCCTTTCCATATGGCTAGCACTACTCTACAGACGGTGAGTCATGGGCGTGAACTGCCCAGGAGAACAGCGTAGCTACCACAACCCGAAGAGAAAAGAGATCCAACAGAAAAGATAAAAACGCATTTCACTATTACTATATTTATTGAGATGAAATCATACCTGTTTATGACTAATCCTACATTCTTGAAAGACAAGAGGAGAAATGCATGACCTCTTCTACCGCATGTTGGTTGCATGCAGTAGTTTTAAACTGTCTCTGCGTTTTGTTTGCAGTAGGTTAAGAAAGAGTCAGTAATGCTGTAGCACCTGCTTATAAAAGGAGGTGGCTGCAGATTTTAAAAAGTTGCATGTATCATCATTGAAAGCATTTGGATAATGAAATGATGGGAGCGGCAGAGCACCTTCAGGGGACAGTGGGCCCCTAGCAGGGATGCGGCTGGGCTGGGGGACAGCCCCATGCTGGAAACGGAGGACCGGCCCCCTAAGCTTCATGATTGTACCGCAATCACATGCAGTCTGGTAAATGTCTCCCAGACACTGAGCGCTGTTGTAATCGGAGCTGCTAACCCTCCGTGGGTATAATGTAATTTTTGCTTATCTACATGTGGGACTTCAGAGTCTTTAAAATGCTTGCACAACTATGATTGCAAGCACCCGTGCTACAGAGAAAGGAACCAAGTCTCAGATATTAAAACTCACAAGGCCGACACACGGGGAAAGGGAGACCAGGGGGTTTCAGAATCCAACACATATGCGACCTGCGCCCATGTCTACTTGCACTGTCACATGGGAGAGAAGAATCTAGAAAAAGAACAATTCCGTGGAGGCTTTCTGCCTTGTTAATGGGAAGTCATGAGCTGAGGGGAGGATGATCCTCAAGTCTGCTGGTTGGAGCCCTGGTGGCACAAGGATGGGCAGGGCAGAAGTGGCCTGGAGGAGACGAGCCCTCTCTTCAGATGGAGAACCCTTTGGACAAGCCAGGTGGGAGACGCTAGTGCTTGTGTTCCCACGGGGAGGCTTTGGGGGGCATGTCAACCAGGGACAAGAAGGGCACCGGGCTAGTCTCAGGGGCAAAACTCCAGCAATGGGGCGCGACGGCATGTGCAACGATTGCTTCGGATCCACGTCTCTGGCGTCATCTCCTTATCAAGGGATGACATGAAACCCCGGCACATATCCGAACTTCATAGAGGCCCGTGGAAAGGACTGTCTCCTACAAGGACTTTCCACTCATGACTGGAAACAGTCCATGCTGGATCTTTTAATCTTGTCCTGACCACTTATTTTCCGGTTTGTACTGGTGGGAGAGCCTAAGGCGGAGTGTGAGTCAGAGGGAGCTGGTGGCGGGTAAAGGCTTCACGGGACAGCAAGGACCCGAGGGGACCATCTCTTCCCAGGAGAGTGAGGGGTGCATGTTGGTAGCTAAGGCGCCTCGGTCTCCCCCTCTGCAGCGTGGAGGTAGTAATAGCGCTGCGTACCTGCCTTATCTTTATATGTTATCTTTCATCCTGGGCCATTCACTAAATTCTGTCTTCCACACCTACACACACAGGCACATACACGCATGCAGGAATGCACATGTACACACAGGCACTGCACACGCATGTACACAAGAACGTGCGTACACAAACAGGGCACAAGCGGAGTCAATCTACTGGAACCCAAGAGAACGGCAGAGAAAGGGTCAGGAGTTGGGCATGCCTGTCTAACACATTCCAAAGTGAGCTGGACATTTTATTGATGTTTATCTGATTTTATGTAGGGAGGTATTCAGCGGTAGTAATAAAGGCAAGGGACCTAAGAAACATCCACACTCCTCCACAAAGACTTTTTGGCTTCCCAGCCATTTGCAGAATTTTATAGGCTTGAATCTGAGCCCTGGCGTTCATATCAGGGGTAGGCGAGCTCTGGCCCACTGCCCATTTTTGTACAGCTTGTGAACTAAGAATGGTTTTTTACCAGGGTTGGAAAACAAAAACAACAAGAAAAGAATATTGTTTGTGACATTTGAAATTTACATGAAATTCAGTTTTGCGTTCATAACTACGTGTGTGTTGGTGTGCCCTTGTGCTCTGGGGTGTTGTCTTCGGGTTGCTTTCACGACAGACCAGCAGAGCTGGGTTGTAACAGAAGCCCTACTCCTGCAAAGCCTAACCTGCCCACAGGTCTGCCAGCCCCCAATTCTTAGCATAGCTAAGTTACTTGATCTCTCCAGGTCTCAGTCTTCCCATCTGTAGAGTGGGGAAGATGATTCCTAGCTCATAGGACCATGGATGGATTGGATGAAACTGTAACATTGTCACTAATGCACAATAGCCATGAGATGAATCTGGGTCCCTCCTCCCACCCCCTCCAATGAAGACATGATGTCACATCCCTCTACTGGGAGAGGACAAGCCAGTCTCTCCTCCGCCACCCCCACCCAACCTCTGCTGCAAAGGGCAGGCTGACTGCACTGTTATGATCATGTTTACATTCTGCTGTCTTCTAGCCGCCCAAAGGCGGAGGCAGGCCCACGTGTTTATAATTGTGAGGGGGGCAAACTTGGCCTTGGTACTTCTCAGCCTTTTCTATCCTGGGCCCTTTCTTCTCCGATGTATCAGCTCTCCGTGATCACAATAACACCACCCAACAAACAACCCCAGACCGTGAGTGGCACACAACAATATACATTTATGTGGTCCCTGAGCCTCAGGCATGCCAGCGATCTGGGCGGTTCCCTCACATTTCTGCGACTGGGCTGGTTTCTGGCTGCCCGAGGGTGATGCTGGCTGGGCTTGCTGGTGCCCCCCGGCTTTGATCCGTGCGTGTCTGAGCCGCCCGCAGGCTAACTCAGGCATGTTCTCAGGACAGTGCAAAAGTACAAAAGCAATCAAGTCCGATCGCCCAAGTGCCTTCCAAGCCTCTCATCTGTCCCAGTGGCCAAGATGAGACGAGACATTAAGCCAAGCTCAGAGTCCTGGGATTACAAATATACTCTAGCTTTCCATGGCATAAGCCGCAGCATCATATGGGGAGGAGCCGCGCGGAAGGAGAATGAAGGCTGATGTGTGACCAACACCTAGGAAGGCTCCTTAACCCGGGCGGTTCTGCTCTTCTCCCCCTCCCCACAATCCCTGCTTTCCAAACAGGTGCTAAAGCCCATTCAGAAGCAGAAATCAGTTTGAAAGAAATAACAAAGGTTTCCAATACTGTCTTTGGTAGTAGGATTTGAATTTTAACTGGGAGCCAAGAGTGAGTTAGGGCATGTCACTCTAATGGTGGAATGTCAGACAGCTAGGGACGGTAGCAGGTAGGCAAACTGTAGAAGGAAAGAACCTGCCTCCCCATTTCTTTGGGGGGGTAGGCAACCTAGGTGGTCCCCCACTTGGCCAGCTGGCAGCTAGAGTGGAAATGGGAGCTATTGACTCAGGGAACTCTGACCACACGACTATTAAAAATCCCTTTTGGAAACCCTGACAGCGCTCTGCTCGCTACCATTAAAATGGCTTGAGCTCCTTTGCCAGCTGGTGGGCCTGGAAGTGACCCTCTTTTCCCACTTCTTCCCACTTCAGAATTCTGCCAAAAAATACAGTTGTTCTCCAATTGTCAGAGAATTCACCAAACTTAGAAAACTCTCCAGACAGTCAATTCACCCAAGATCTCTCTGTGTGGCTGAACCAGAGTTCAAGCTAAAATTTGTTTATCTGCAATGTCTCTTTCTCTGTATATGTTCTGCATGTATTTGGGTAAAACTGCTCCTTTTTTGCATATTCATGTCCAGTAGTGGGAATAGCAGTAATTAGGTCTAGGAATTCCATGCATATGACCGGGAAATCATGTGCATGTTGTTAAATAGTTTTTCTTACTCGCGTGGCTGAGAGGTCCCCTGGAACTATTCTTGTGTGTTTTCTATCCCACTCTAAGCATTCAGTCATTCCCTATTTTTGTTCATTACAATTAAGCATACTTTTCTTCTGCAACAGGCATGGTTGACCTGTTCTGAACTACTGATCTGGAGACAGAAAAAGGTGTGGGTATGTTTCCTAGAAACAGAGCCCACTGAGCCCAGCCAACAAAAAAGTTTTAGACAAATTTTTCCTACGTGGCCAATAGCTCACCACCTTTCTGGTGTTGGGAGATGTTTACCCAAGTAAAACCAGAGCCTTGCCTTGGTTACGATTGTAAGGAAACTGAAAAGGTGGTCCATTTATATTCCTCCCCTCCCGGAGAAGACGAAGGCTTTTTTGTTGTCACCAGGTCCTCCTGTAAATGTCTCTCCGTTTCGGTTTCCATCCAGGTATCCATCCAGTTCCCTTCGTGGCTTCGAGAGGATTAAAAACTCCACCCCTGGGTCCAAACTCAGCCAGAGAGTAGCCTCAGTCCAGCAAGTGAACACTTTTGTGCGAGGCGCTGGGTCCAAGTGCACAAGACAGGCTCTTCATCGTCACGACCGCCAGAATCCGTGGGGAAGACCCAGGGTCCTTCAGTAGGTTCGGTGCTACGTACGTGCATCAAGTCCTATGTGGGGACATAAATGAGGGAGGGATTGGTACAGATGGAGAATTAAGGACTTAGCAGAGTTCCACAAAGTCTTTGGAACCAGCTCTGATTGTTTCCTTTAACAAAATTCACTCAAACATGCAAGCATTTATATAAACATCAGCGTTTCAGCGATTCTGTGGGATTTCTAAAATGTGCATCTATTTAGTCTAAAACGAAATGCTCGTTATAGGATGAAAAAAATTAAACATGCATTCCTCAGTGCTTGGACCTCAACCACAAACTGAACTCCCAAAAAGAGTCATTAAATCACAATGTGTGCTTAAAATAACAAATTTGAAAGAAAAATGTTCCAAGACATTAAACTTCAAAATGATCTCCAACTGTAATCCCTTCTGCTTGTGAGTCTGGACATCATTTAGGGCCCCTTAAAACATCAAGGGAGAGATTGGCAGGGGGTCCTGGGAGGGAACACACACAGGTCGTGCTGAGTGGGAACATACACAGTTGGGTGCTTGGTGTTCTCATGGGACACAACATTCCTAACAGTTGGTGTGTTGGACATCAGAGTCCAGAATCAGCTTCCAAATTCACAAACAATTTTTTTATTCTTTCCTGAAAATTCTGAAAAAGTGGTTCAGTGGGTTTAAGTAGGTTCACTCTGGCAGTGAGCAGGATTCCTCTCTGGAACCCAAAAGGGGCAAATCAGTTACCTTTCCTCCAAGGGCAGAACAATCTTTGGGTCAGGAGTTCTCAATCCTTGAGAGGGACAAGCACATATCAAGGCCACTTGGAAGCCATCTGTGAATGTCTCCTCACCTCCATCCCCCAGAAGGAATGGGCTTTCCAGCTGTTCCCGCACCTCACTTGCCTTCCCCTCCACCCCAGAGTAATGCTAGCTGAGCCCATCCACACTACCTTTGTGGAAGGAGAAGTGATAGCAACTAAATCATTTAAGACTTCAGAACGCACATCTCTACCCAATTAACCAGAAGATCAGGTACATTTCCATGATCTTCTAGTGATAATATTATGCTCAAAAACAATTACTTTCTGACTTTCATTGGTGGCTTCGTATTTCCAATCTATCAGAAGAAATTCAAGGGGAAGGGGTACCCTTGTCTCTGGACCAAACCAAACCCAAGGGCAGGGCAGGGTGCCCAGATTGTACAAGAACTGGAAGCCATGTCTTAGAAGAGTTGCTTAAAGAACTAAATGTTTACTGGAGACAAAAAACAAAGGGTGGTTGACAGAGCTTCCTTCAAATGTTTGAAGCACTATTGTCTGGAGGAGGAAAAAGCTTTGTTTTGCTTGGCTCCAGATGATGGAATTAGAACAGATAGTAAGAGCTTATAAGGATCCAGACTTTGCCTCACTGGAAAAAGAACATTCTAGCAGAATTGTTTAGAAAAGCAATAATCTTTGTCTAAGAAGGAAGGGATCCTGTCTTTGAACTTGTTCAGGAAGAGCTAGAGTAGCACCTGTCAAGGATGCTGGAGGACACACCTCTGATTTCGGACAGCCAGAGCTCCTTGTAGGAGGTAAATTCAATGTTTACAAACCATCCCAAGGAGCTTCAGCTACTTTCCATGCTAATACACAGCGGGGGTGGGGGTGGGGGGGGTGCGTGTGGAGGGAGAGGTTGAGTCATCTGTTTGTCTGCAGGGTAAGTCCTTTCTGAGTTGGTAAATGGGGATGCTGTAAACATTTTCCTACTCTGTTCCATGTTTGTACAAACAAATGTGTTTTTACTGAAACTAATGTAAGTATGTGCTTACTAATGAATGCACTTGCCCCAAGCACTGACTAACCAAACAGACCTCTTTCTTCAATCCAAATATCTAAGCCCAGTTGTTTAAACATTAACCAATTAAAAAAACAGAGTCCAGATTTGTCTTAATTCTTTACCACAGAAATGACTGTTAATAAATCCAAAGCCATAGGACCTTCCCGGTAAGCAGGAGGGTAGACAGACTCAGAAGAGTAATGGTGTCTCATGAGCAAAGAGGACAAATGAAGCCCAGCATTTAATGGAGAACTCCCATGTGGCACAATCCCACAGCATCAACACGGTTGGCTCCTCCCTCTGCAAAGCACAAAAATGCTCAAAGGTCTAGGTCATTGTTAATCTTCTAGCACCCCAGTCACCAGGGAGCCCAAGGGGTCATAAGGGTTATTTTTACCATACGACGCCCCAGTCTCCAACAAAAGAAAATGGAGTAAAAGACCATTTGCCCAATAACATAAACATCAGAGTATCCACACACTAGAACAATTCTATAAGAATTTTAAAAATGAACAACAGTTGAAAAATTCGTACCACCATAATAATGGTAGAACAATGTGCCATGATTCGTGACCCATGGTGATGGCATAATCCATAGGTTGTAAATGACTCGTCTTTGATGCCCACATAAATCTAAGTGCTGTCATAGAGACCTGGTGAGATGCCTCATGACAGACCAAAGGTGCCTCCATCAAAGACAGCTTCAAGTGTTGAGAATTTCATGCATTTCACCCAGCAATAATAATTTCCTATTGAGATGACAAGACTCCAGATTCATGCAGAAACAGAGAAATTTGAAATGGGAAGTTGTGGCAAAGCAAGCAGATGATATTGGCATATCTTTTTTATAAAGAAGTTTGACCATTTTCCACAAACATTTTACAACAGATCCCGATGATTACATGATTTATGCCCAATCCTTTCCTGCTCACCACAAAGATATCCTAGTGAATAACATTTCCATGAATCTTATGTTATCGCATGATGTGTTGGGGCCACAGTTCAGGAAATAAGGGGGTTATAAATTATGATAAATCTACAAATGAACTTTTTTGACTTGGCATGAGATAAAGTATGTACACCAGTTCAGAAAGAACTCCAGACTGAAAGGCTGTCAATGTGGGTTCAAGTTTGGTTTCCCCAGTTTGGTAGGTGAGGGGGAACCTCATCAAATTCCTCACCTATTAAGTGGGAGAGTAACATCTAACCTACCTCCATCTGCAGAGTTTCCTGTAGCAATACTGTGTGTAACATGAAAGCACACACAAGACCCCAGTGATCAGAAGGAGGGCTGAGCACAGACCCACGATAACCCAGGCTGGAATCCTCCTGCTCACTGCTTCCTCACTTCTATTGAGATTTAGGATTTCAACCTGAAGTATGAAGACTATAATCTCTAACACTTATGTGCGTTAAATAAAGTAATTTTTAGGTGCTCCCAGCAGGGTGACTTGAAAACAGAAGGTTCTGAACACCAACAATATATTACCTAACATTTACGAAGTACTTACTGTGTTCCAGGTATCATGCTAAGTGCGTTCCATGCATTCTGACATTTAATCTTCAAGACAACCTTGTGAGTAGGTAGTAGACGTGAAGTAATAGAAGAGCTTTAGAGATCATTAAATGTTCCTTCCTGTTCTAAGGAAACACACCAGGAATTCTTCAAATGAGGATAGCTACTTTAGGAGTCGATAAATGTATTTTAACAGTTTACCTCTGTTCTTCTTTGGGAAGTATCATGGACACTGGGATATTAACAACACACACACAAATCTGTCTTATTACTTGATACTCATTGCAAAAATGTCATCACCCGGGCGCCTGGGTGGCTCAGTGGGTTAAGCCGCTGCCTTCGGCTCAGGTCATGATCTCAGGGTCCTGGGATCGAGTCCCGCATCGGGCTCTCTGCTCAGCAGGGAGCCTGCTTCCCTCTCTCTCTCTCTCTCTCTCTCTCTCTCTCTGCCTGCCTCTCTACTTGTGATCTCTCTCTGTCAAATAAATAAATAAAATCTTTAAAAAAAAAAATGTCATCACCCAGATCATTCCCTTACCTTTACCACTAGACTGCACAAAATGATTTTATTTTATATCACAAATCTAGACACTCTAAAAAAGAGTTTCCAGCACTTGGAGCAGTCTACAGAACCTACATTAGCGTCTAAAGATTTCCCCCACAAAAGAAAATTTGAGCAATGGAAGCATGACTAGAATAAGTATTAAGGCTTTCCCAGGTGATGTTGGTTCCCAAAATCTGATTTAGTCTCTTAAAAATCGCATATTACATTTTTTTAGTATCGGGGCCTCCTATGTTCTCTGCATGATGTTCAGTGACTCCTCCTCTGGGACTGGGCATCTTGTCTGCCCTTCCATTCATGGCTCTTGGCAGGAGTCATTGCAAACCCTGGTATGAAGCTTTTGCTTTGAGCACTTGTTCATGAGCTAACTACTCAACTAGTTCTTGAGTTACTCAAGTAGTTCTTGAGTTAACTACTTCAGTTTACTACTGCCCTTTCCTTAGTGTGTTGCATTGCTTGGTAGCTTTCTCTTAGATTCCTGTTGTATGGTGTTCATGTTGTCCTTCAGGGCATCTGTTCTCAGCCACTCTTAATTTCAGCATTGTTTCCATATTGCTTATAACCCCTTGGGCCCTCATTTATTATTTATTCACTTATTTCCTACTGTCAATTTTTTGTTTATTTATTTATCTATTTGTTTATTTATACAGAGAGAAGAGCATGAGTGGGTGAGGCAGAGGGAAGGGGAGAGAATGAATCCCAACCAGGCTTCACGCCCGGAACCCACCATGGGGCCCCATCTCATGACTTTGAGATCATGACCTGAGCAGAAATCAAGGGTCAAACAGCTAACCTACTGAGCCATTCAGGCCCCTCCCCCATTTTTGTTTTAAATGACATAAACCATCTCATTATAATTCCAAGTGAAATCAAACATTTAGCTTCAAGGAAACTCATTTCTGAGGTTAGGTATAATTATTTTCATTTTCCAGCCAGCGACTTGAGTCTCAGAGAGACTTCCTATTGCAGAATCAGAGTAAACCCCTTTCAAGACATGAGGAAGAGCCCTAGAAATTTGGTATTCATAATTTTGTATTCTTCTCATTTAGAAAGTCTCCCCAACTTGGAGTGGAATGTGAGCAGACTCTCCGTTTTCTTTTACTTCTGCCCAGATCCCAGTACCTTCAGCCCCCAGGATGTGTGCAAATTCACCACACACTGGAGAGCTGGGGTGCATCATCTACACCACAGCTGTACTTCCCGTTTGTATGGGGGTTTTTGTTTACACTCAAAAGTGTTGCCTCATTTCATCCTCCCACCAATTCTGCAAAGTAAGTTTAATAGACTTCAGAATCACAGAAGAGTATTAGGAGAGACCAAATGGTTCAATGTTTAAGAGCCGGGCATAGAATTATCCAGACAACTATGGGTCCCTCGTCTAGCTCAGCGTCCCTTCCATCTGTGAGCCTCACTATTTTTCAGAAGGAAACAGAGACACCAATGGCACCAAGTGCAAGGTCTGTGTGGATTCATGGAGATATGGCTCAGAGAAGCAGAGTAAATTCTCTAGGACACCCAAATGATGACTGGCAATTCTTCTGGTGCCCTTCTGCAGCATCCTGCTCTCCCTTCTGTCATGCCCACTTCTTTCAGGGATGAGGAAGTGAAGAAAGACACGGGAGGTGGAAGTGACTTGTTCAGGTCCTGAGCAGGCATGGAGCACACTTACCTCAAAGCACAGGCACGAGAGGTGGGGCTAAGTGGTGGCATCTGGCAGCTCTCGGTTAGTCTCCTGGGTTCACATCACAGCTCACTATTTATTATTAGAGACTGGACTTTGGCTGAGTTATGCATTCCACCTCAGCTTCTTCATATGGGGACAATAACAATGCTCACCCCCCAGGACTGTTGAGAGCATTAAATGAGTTATGGCTTATAGGACGACTACAATAGTCTCTGGCATAGAGCATCTAGGACATATTAGCTATTATTACTGATTACAGTTTCACCTATATCTGGGGCCACTGTCTGATGGCTCTACAGGACAGCTCTTACCACCTAAGGACCCAATGTCTTCCAACAAGGAGTTTTGTCTGAATCTGTTTCCATGCCACCTATTTTTTTTTTTTTTAATGACAACCACTTTAGGCTCTTCCAGAATCCTGGAAGAGGGGAGGAAGCATAAAATATAGTTACAGAAGTGAAAGGGAGTAACTTATCCTAATTCATCATATTTCAAAAAATATTTGTCACAAGCATGGTCAATAGCTCTCATTAGAACTGTGGTCCTTATTGGGGGAAGGCTAGTGGTGGAGGACTTGGTGGCCATTAGTCACAACCCTACACCCTAGTGTGTGGCCCAGCCCAGCCTCATGATTCTGTCTCTGCTAGTGTTGGGAACCCTGGGCACAGTGAATGTGCTCTGGTCCACTGGGACCCTCTGTCTTGCTTTCCTCAGCCTCTGGTTGTGAAAGACTTAGGCTCTCAGCACCTCACTGCCTGGAGTCACATGCCTCACCTTACCCAGGGCTACCTCCTGGCCCCAAGCCTGTGGTCCTGGGCAGAGGGCAAGTTTGTAGTCAAATGAAGCAAGAGCCACCAGGCTGGGAATTTGGGCTCCAGTTGTTTCAGAGGAGTCTTCTGTACCCCTGTCCAAGGAGCCCAGTCTCATGGAGATCATTCCAGGCAGCTGGATCCCCTCTTAAAGCCATCCCTTGCCATCCATAAATATACTTGCAAGTGTCAATTAAATGAACCAGCCTTAATTTAAATGAAGATATTAATACTGTTCATTTTCTGTGACTAATTTTTAACATAGATAATTGATTGCTAATTTTCATATTTAGAGGAATAGTTGTGCCTTTTTCTCTTATTTATTTACTTTTATGTTGAATGCATCCCCGTGAAGATATTGTTAGACACAACCTTATAGAGAATTCCTACCTATTTTCTTCACGTGGATGGTAATCGAACTTCTTCAAGTATACCTTCCTTGTCATGTTGAAAGTCTTTTCTCTAACTACTTAAGGAAACAAATAGCACAAGCAGTGTTTCTTCCATGTTAGAATAGCCCCCATTTCTCTTAAGGATGCTGTTTTAGCCCTCATTTGTCTCAAGGATGCGGCTTAAGCTGCTCTAATAAATTACCATAGACTGGATGGCCCAAACAAGAAACACTTCTCACAGTTCTGGAAGCTAGCAAGTCCAAGATCAAGGTGCCAGCAGATCTTCTGTCTGATGAGAACTCTTTGTGGTTTGCAGATGGCCATCTTCTTGTTCACAGGGTAGAGAAAGAGAGGGATGAAGGGAGGGAGAGAGAGAGAGAGAGCGAGAGAGAGCTCCTGTCTCTTATATGGACACCAATCCCATCATGAGGGCTCCCCATCTTGTGCCTAATTATCTCCCAAAAGCCCCAACTCCTAAGACCATCCCAATGGGGATTAGAGTTTCAACATATAAATTTGGGGTGCGGGGGACACAAGCATATAGTCCATAACAGATACCAAATACTGCACAATATGCATTTGTATAGTGTCAGGTCTAAATAAGTGTGTGCAGACATCCTGCTAGGCACTGGAGATACAACTAGGCCACTTTAAGTCTTTCAGGCACTGGCAGAGGCTCTGTATTTTCCTCTTGCTTTCAGGGGCCTGAAATCCCCAGAACAAGAATTGGTCATAATTAGAACACAAAGACCTCCCTCCTTTGCTCTTTAAAGAGCAAAAATACATACAAGAGTTAACACTTTTATTCTGAGAAGTTTCTGAAACTCTGATGGTCTGACAGATACAATCTAACATGCTAGAAGAAGTCAAATATATCCAGAATCACTTGGAAACAGGGCCTGTCCCTAGAGCAGTTTTTAAAATATCTGTGGGTTGGGTTGGGGGAAAGAGTAGGAAAGGAACAGAAGGATACAGAGGCAACCAGAACCAGGAGTACTTGATACTGGAAGGAGGAGAGAGTTGTAGACAAAGCCTCCAAACAAAGTCAGGAGACCCAGTACCCCTTGGCCAGTGTCCACGTTTGGAAGACAAGGTTGATGGTGAAGTACATAGACCCACATTCCCTGATACATCTCACATGTGCTGAGTCTCTCTTTTCCAGTAATTACATCTCTTTAGATTCATTTCCTCTTTTGTCTCTAGGGAACTCTCCATCCATAATCACCACTTTCTGAAGTATCCAAACAATTAGTCTCCTATGTGATTTCTTTGGTCTCTGTCCATATCAGTTATACTGTCTGATGTAAAATAACCTGAAACCAATTTTGCAATCATTTCAACTCTAGCAACTATTCTACTCCTGAGTTATTCATTAGGGGTCAGAACCATTGTCTTCTTTAATGGCATGACTAGAAATTCCAACCAAAATTTCACCCAATGAGTTCTTCCAAAGCAAATCATGATTAGCCCCATTGCTAAATATTCAAAGGTTTCACTATAATTCCTAACAGCTGAACCATGGCATAACTTCCCACATGTAATATCCAAGGTGTCTATAACTGTGGTTATCCCCAGGTAATCTCCTACAAGGTGTGGCTGAGGTCCTTTCTGAATCTGAGCCTGATGAGCCTTGTACCAGATGGCAAGAGCTGATTGTCGAACATTAAGACATTTTGCAAGTTGGTTTTGAAATTGTTGGTAGTTTGAAATTGGCTGTGGTGGGAGTATTTATACAATGGGAATCAACAAATGCTATAAAGTGAGTCTTACCCCCCACCCTTGGAGAACTCTTTGGCTGGTATACCACTGAAGTCACCTATTTAATCATCCTTTCTCCAGTGATCAGTTTCCAAGTACACAGTGATCTGTCTGACTGCTCTATGCTATTTCATTGGACTTTCATCTTTTCTTGACTAGTGCCACACTGTTTTTAGTACTGTGTCTTTGAAGCATATGTTAATAGCTTGTAGAGCAAGATCCCATTCTGTGCTCTCCTTTTTCAAAATTGACTTAACTCTTCACAGACTGTTAAATATTACAATATTATGTCACATACATTTTAGAATAAGTTTACCAACTTTCTTAAAACAACATATATATCATTTGATTGAAGTATTTTTGACATTACTGAACACTGTTGGGAGAATTAATGTCCTCAAAAAATTAGTCCTTCCAAGAACATGATTAATTCTCCATTTATTCAAATTGTATTTTACAAAATTAAATTAAATTTTAACATTTTTCTGAACAACTTGTATTCATGATTTGTTAACTCCTAATGCTTTATAATGTTACAATTTTGAATTTCTTTTTTCCTAATATTTTCTAATTGTTGATCAGCTTGAAAAATGGTATTTATTTTTGAAATTTGACCTTAGTAAGTTCTCTTATTGTTATTATTGGGTTTCATTGAATTTTCTATGATCATAGTGTCTGAAATAATCATAGGTTTATTTCTTTCTTTTCAATCATTATGATGCTTTTTTCTGCCTTTCTTTCTTGATAATGATAGCCAGCACCTACAGTACCAGGTTAAGCTGTGGCAAGGATAATAAACAGTCAACCAACCTTGATCCAAAAATGACCCAGATATTGGAACTATAGGGGAAATGTTAAATATTTAAATAAATAGTTAAATAAAGATGTTAAATATGTTGCAAAATATAGCACAGAAGATGAACAACATGCATGAACAGGTGGGGAATTTGGACAAAAAGATATAAACCATAAAAAGAGTCAAATGTGAATGCTAATAATAAGAAACATGATGTCAGAAATGAAGAAATCCTTTAATGGGCTTATCAGCAAAATGGACATAACAGAATAAAAAAATCAGGGAAAGCATATAGGTAAATAGAAACTAAACAACATGAAACAAAAAAAAGCAAAGAAAAAAATAATAGAACAAAACAGATATGTTGTAGGACAACATCAAATACATATAATTTTAGTAGAGAGAGAGAGTTAATGGGCAGAAGAGATATTTGAAGAGACAATGGCTTTTTAAGTTAATAAGTAAGGATCAATGAACAAGAATCTCAGGAAAATTGAAGCAAGATTAAAACAACAACAACAACAACAACTTAAGTGCATCAGAATAAAACTGCAGAAAAATAGATTTTAAAACAATCTTGAAGGCATCCAGAGAATAAAGAAAATTTACACAGAGGGGGGAAAATTAGAGCCAAGTTCTCATCAGAAATTAATCAAGCCTAAAGAAAATTGAGAGGTATTTTAAATTATGGAAAGAAAAAACAATCACCCCAGCATTCTGTGTCCAGAGAAAATATCTTAAAGAAATTAAGGCAGAACAAAGACCTTTTAGACAAACAAAAGCTGAAAGAATCCATTGTCTAACAAACACTGAAGAAAGTTTTTAGGAAGAAAAAGTAGGGTAGGAGATAGAAATTTTGATGTATACAAAGAAAAAAAAAGGGTGATGGATATAATAAAAATGATATTAAATAAAACAGACACTTATCTTTTTAATATCTTTAAAATAGTTGAATATCTAAAGCAAAACTATTAACAATGTGGGACTTATATGTAGAAATAACTAAATGACAGTAACATCTCACACACACACACACACAAACACACACACATTTGTTATAAAAAAAAAAAAAGTCTTAAATAAGATCCAGAATCTTGTAATATAATGCCCAAATGTCTAGGATACAGTTGAAAATCATTTGTCATATCATGAACATAGAAAATCTCAATGTGAGTGAGAAAAAGTAATTAACAGAGGCCAACACTGAGGTGACATAGATGTTGAAATCAAGGATTTTATTGCAGCCATCATAAAATGTTTCATTGGGCAATTACAAACATGTTTGAAACAAATTAAAGATACAGAGTTTCAGCAAAGAAATAGAAAAAAATACCAAGAAGTAAGAAGGAAGCAAATGGAAATTTTAGAATGTAAGTGTGTAATAACTGAAATTAAAAACTCTATGGATAGGTTCAGCAGAAAAATAGAGAGGATGAAAAAAAATCAATGGCCTTGAAGATAGAACAATACAAATTGCCCAATTCTAACAATAGAGAAAAACCTTTTGTTTTGAAAAAACAAAACAAACAGGACCTCAGAGATTTGTGGTACAATAACAAAAAAACCTAATACTTGTGTCATGAAAGTTTCAGAAGTAGAGAATAAAGAAAGTAGGGCTTAAAGGCACTCAGAGAAATAATTATTAATTTTTTTTCAAATTTGGCAAAAGACATAAACCTAAAGATTAAGAAGCAGAGTGACCTCCAAACAATAAAAACCCAAAGAAATTCATGCCAACACACAATATAATTAAACTTCTGAAAAAAAAAAAAAAAAAAACAACAAAGAAATTATCTTGAAAGCAGCAAAAGAGAAATAACACTTTAGCTGTAAGGAAAACAAATTGAATGACCATTGATTTCTCATCAGAAGCCTTGGGGGCCAGAAGGAAGTGTCACAAGATGCTAAAAGAAAATAACTGTCACTCCAGAATCCTATATTTGGCAAAAGTACCCCTCAGGGATGTAAGGAAAACCATCACATATTCAGATAAAGGAAAACTAAGAGAATTTGTCACCAGTAGACCTACCCTAAGTAATGGCTAATGGAAGTTCCTGAAGCTAAAAGGAAATGATAAAAAAAAAGGGGGGTGGGGTGGGGGGATTTGGAAAATATTAGGAAAGATGAAAGATCATGGAAAAAGGAAAAATATGGGTAAATAAACTCTCCATTTCCTTGAGTTTTGTAAATTATGTTTGATTTTGAAGGAGAAAGTATAACATTTTCTGATGTGGTTCTCAACATATGTAGAGGAAATATTTAAGTCAATTCAATTGTAAAAGGGGGATGGTAAAAGAACTGAAAGGGAGTAAGGTTTCTACACATCACTCAAATTGATAAAATGTCAATATCAATAGATTGTGATAAGTTATACATGTATAATATAACACTTAGAACCACTAAAAATCTATATAAAGAGGTACACTCAAAAACACCACAGGCAAGAGGAAAAAAAAAAACAGGAAACAATGATAAAACAAAAAACAAAATAGCAGACTTAAATTTTAACATATCAATAATTACACTAAATGTAAATGGTTTAAATATACAAATTAAAATGCAGATATTGGCAAAGTAGATTTTTTTTAAAAGGAGAAATATGTCATACATATACACATACACACATATATACACATATGTATAAACACACACTCTATCTGAAAGGAATTTTCTTCAAATACAGTATAGGTAGTTTACAAATGAAAGTATGGAACACCTCTCTCAATGACTATTAGAACAACTAGACAGGGGCGCCTGGGTGGCTCAGTGGGTTAAGGCCTCTGCCTTCGGCTCAGGTCGTGATCTCGGGGTCCTGGGATCGAGCCCCGCATCAGGCTCTCTGCTCAGCAGGGGGCCTGCTTCCCTCTCTCTCTCTCTCTCTCTCTGCCTGCCTCTCTGCCTACTTGTGATCTCTCTCTCTAACAAATTAAAAAAAAAATCTTAAAAAAAAAAAGAACTAGACAGAAAATCAGAAAGGATATAAAACACTCAGTGATGCCATTACAACAGGATATAATCAACATTCATAGAATACTTCACGCAGTGCAGCAGAAGACTTATTCTTTTCAAGTGTTCACAAAGACCTTCCCAAGACAAATCATATCTTGGGCTGTAAAATAAACCTCAACAAATATTAAAGAACTGAAACCATACAGAGTGTGTTCTCTGACCACAATGGGATCAAACGAGAAACAAATAATAGAAAAATAACAGGAAAATCTTGAAACACTTGGAAACTAGACAACACACTTCTAAATAATCCAGGGTCAAGGAAAAAGTCGCAAGGAAAATATTTTTAAGAATACATTGAACTGAAGAAAAATAAAAATGAAGCATATCAAAATGTGTGGAACACAGCTAAAGCATTGCTGAGAGAGAAATTAATAACACTTAAGTCTACATTAGAAAATAACAATTTTGGGCGCCTGAGTGGCTCAGTGGGTTAAAGCCTCTGCCTTCGGCTCAGGTCATGGTCTCAGGGTCCTGGAATCAAGTCCCACGTTGGGTTCTCTGCTCGGCAGAGAGCCTGCTTCCTCCTCTCTCTCTGCCTGCCTCTCTGCCTATTTGTGATCTCTGTCTGTCAAACAAATAAAATCTTTAAAAAAGAAAAAGAAAATAACAGTTCACCAGTAAATAGCTCTTGGAAAAATCTTCCAAAATGAGAAAAAGTTGGTATTTCAAGCTTGTGCAATTCTCATTCTTTAAAAAAAGCTCCACATATTTAAGGGATATTATTCAATCAAATGATCCTACTCAATCATTTCTTTGAGAAAGTTTTTTCTCTTGGGATTTATCAAAGAACAAGCAATAGATTACTTACGATCTGGATCATAAGTAAACAACAATAGAAAGATTGACTATAATTTGGTTTCTACTTGGTGATTTGTTTAAAAATTTAAGGAATTATCAGTTCAGAGTGTTATCTCCACTACCACTCCTTGCCAATGATAAGAATGTGAAAGTGATTAATTCAAGAAGAATTTATCACAGTAATAGGACGAGCATGAATTGAGAACGAGACAACTTTATTGTAATGTCCCTATTCTCTATCTATGGGATGACAGTTTCAAGGGCATTCACCACCGTGTAAGCCAGAGATTCCCAGTGTGATTATATATTTGTTTTTACTTCCCATCTAAACTGAGATGGAAGGAATGAGAAGTCTCATTTGAGATGGTGGTCATGACACATTCTTAGTCCAGCTGAGAAGGCAACCATCTGTCTTTTCCTCTATTTTGCAATTGGTTCAGAAACCAGTGTTTACCAAGATCTTATTATTTTTTTAGGAATGCTATCTAAACTATAGCAGTCTCTCAATAAATGACAGCTTCATTACTTCTCTGGTTGATGTTGTTATCAAAGATGATCAGCATATGGAAAAAACTCCTGACCACATAACTAGCCAACTAGAAGAGGAAAATAAGGGAGGGAGGAAGAAACTTGCCCAGGATCACTCATGAGTTAGGGTCTTAAGATACCATAAAATATGCCTGGAATGATTGCTGCAAGGATGAAATGAATATTTCATGCATATGGTTGCACTTATAAAAAAAATTTAATTCCAGCAGAGTCAACATACTGTGTTATATTAATTTCAGGTATACAATATAGTAATTCAACCATTCTGTATGTCACTCAGTGCTCATCACGGAAAGTGCACTTTTAATCTTCATCACCTACTTCATCCATCCTCCCCCATCTCCCCTCTAGTAAGCATCAATTTGTTCTCTATAATTTGTGGGGAGTGCCTGGGTGGCTTGGTTTGTTAAGCATCTGCCTTCAACTTGGGTCATGATACCAGGGTCCTGGGATTGAGACCCACATTGGACTCCCTGCTCAGTGAAGAGTCTACTCCTCCCTCTCTCACTCTCAACTCCCCAACTTGCACACTGTCTCTGTCTTGCTCACTCTCTCTCAAATAAATAAATAAAACATATTTTTTTAAAAGAATCTCTTTCTTGGTCTTTCTCTTTTTTCCTTTGTTCATTTGTTTTTGTTTCCTAAAGTTCACATATGATTGAAATCATATGTAATTTGTTTTTCTCTGACTGACTTATTTCACTTAACATTATACCCTCTAGATTCATCCAGATCTTGCATCCAGTGTTGCAAATGGCAAGAATTTCATTCTTGTTTAGGGCTGAGTAGTATTCCATTTTGTATATATTTTATATATCATATCTTCTTTATCCATTCATCTATCAATGAACACTTGACTGTTTCCATAATATGGCTACTGTAAACAATGTTGCTATAAACATAGGGGTGCATATGTCATTTTGAATTAGTGTTTTCATATTCTTTGGGTAAATATTGGACAGTTAAACTACTGGATCATAGGATAGTTCTATTTTTAACTTTTTGAGGAAACTCCATACTCTTTTCCACAGTGGCTGCACCAATTTGCATTACCACCAGTAGAGCATAATGGTTCCTTTCTCTCCACATCTTCACCAACACTTGTTGTTTCTTGTGTTTTTGATTTTAGCCATACTGACAGGTATGAAGTGGTAGCTCATTGTCATTTTGATTTGTATTTCCCTGATGATGGGTGATGTTGAGCATCTTTTCATAATGGTGCACTTTTAATGAACTCACAGCTTCAAACAAATGTAATGAATAAAAGTTAGAACATGTCTCAGAAAAAACATCGTGAATGGAAAACATATATACAATGGTAGAAATAAGTACAAATGTACCAGTAATCACATGAACTCTAAGTTAATTTAACTCACATGTTAAAATACAGAGATTGAATTTTAAAATTCAGCTACGTGCTGATTATATAAATGAAAATAGATTTTGAAAATGTAATGCTGAGTTTAAAAAATGAATTTTTTTTAAAGATTTTATTTATTTATGTGAGAGAGAGAAAGGAGCACAAGCAGGGGGGGAGGCAGAGAGAGAAATAGACTCTCTGCTGAGCAGGGAGCCCAATGCGGGGATCGATCCCAGGACACTGGGATCATGACCTGAGCTGAAAGCAGACACTTAACTGATGGAACCACCTGGGTGCCCCTAAAAAATGAAATTGTTTTCTAAGATGATACCACTTATAGCATAATTTTAAAACACAAAGAGCAGCACTACATATTGTTTATGAGGATATGTGTAACGAAAGTGTAGAAGTTAGAAACTAGAGGGACACTTACCAAATTTTTCACATTGGTTCTCTGTGGAGGAGTTGAACAGGTTGGTACTTGGCTGTCAAAGCCAGATGCCAAGTTATCATCTTCTACATATTCCCCTTTAATAAAATCTGGAACAACAACAAAAAAAATGACCAAATGTTACCTTTTTTGTATTTTAAACTGAGTATTTGGGCGTTTGTATATTCTGCTTTAAAAAATAAAAAAGGAAGGAAAAAGACCTCAAGCAGATAGGTACTCATGGACTGCTAAGGTAGAGTGTCTATTCCCCTGCTGTGTTGATCTCAGTAATGCTCAGAATTGGGAGGATGGACTTCTGTCTAAAAATGGACATAACTTTGCCCTTTTATTGCTCCAGACGTTAATACAACCATGTACTGTGTACAAAAGAGCACTGTGCTCCCTAGGAATAAAACGTATGCAAGAAAAATGTAGAGTCAGTGTCTTGCCAAGTTTAAAATTTCACATCGAGGTATAACACATGCTACACTAAAGATGGGGAGATGCAGAAAAAAGGCACTCACCACTGGGGAAACTTGGAAAACTCAATAACCATCCCAAGAGAGTCTTGTCATCAAAAGAGTCACACCAATAGTTTGTACGGTTTCATGAGGGCCAAGAGACATATTTGCAAAGTTTTCTTCATTTTATAACTAACCGATGTGTAGGTGAGCACTCTGACTGTGATTGCTAAGGGTTAAGAAGAACATGGTGATGTAATAGACGAGCCCCTGATTTCATTGATAGTCTCCTCTTTTTTAAAAAAAGATTTTATTTTTGTCTTTGAGAGAGAAAGATTGAGCACGAGCAGGGATGGAGGGGGAGGGACAGAGGGAGAGGGAGAAGCAGGTTCCCTGCTGAGCAGAGAGCCCAGCACAGGGATGGATCCCAGGACTCTGCGACCAAGATCTGAGCAGAAGGCAGAGGCTTAACCAACTGAGCCACCCAGGCGCCCTGCATTGATTTTGTTTTCATCTGATAATTTGAAATTATGGCCCGGAAAAAGTTATAATGCATAGAAAAACTGGCATTTGTTTGGATGGCATGGAGTACCTACAGTTAATAAGGAAATCATTTTTAACTAAGTTATTGGGCAAGCCACTGGTATTTTTGTGTTCCTAAGAAAATGCAGTTGGAAAACCCTATGTAAATGAGAACTCAGGGAAAACTGCTTTACACATTGGAGCCAACTTTTCCTGGTTGAATGATTTTTTAGAATCACATTAAAGCCTTTTCATTATTTTGATACTAAAGGCCAATTTCTCACAGACTCATCCACCCTGGGAGTCCTCGCCATCAGCTGTGAGAGCTGGAAGGACCAGGAGGCCTGAGAATTGCTGAGTGTTGATCTAATTATCTCTGGCAAAGCATAAGTGTGGACACCATCTGTCTCCATGGGGCAGGAGAGGTAACAAAGAATGCCAAGTGAAGACGTACCCCAGCATGCGAGAGCAACTAAAGGGACAGTTCCCGCAATGTGGCTTTTCAGACACACATTCACACGCTCACACACACTCACATCTGTTCACACACTCCCTAATCTCCAAGTGTAAAGCAGAATTATCCAAATTGTCTTGTGTGTGTCTGCTTAGACGTTTGTTCTAATAATTTGGTTAAATAACATCAATTTCTATGGTCATTTCTTAACAAATGAAACCCATTCATTTTCATGGAAAGGCTGAAAGTTTATATAGCTTATATTTTATATGCAAAAGTCAAGCTCATAAAATAGCTTCACATGTATCCTCAGAAACAGGGACCAGAGGTCTCTTCCCCTCTATTGAAGGCACGATGAATGAATCTGTGGGCTTCAGAAAAATGACAGGACCTCCTTCCTTCCCCCATGCCCTGAGCACAGTAAGAAGTCAGTGTACATTTCTCAATTTGGGCTGATCAAGCCAATAAAAAGCACATAACACAAAAATCACTCAGATCAGTAGCCAATGCAAAAAACAATTTACATTTCGGTATGAACTAACTTAAAGGACACCCATTGCATTTCTTGGTGACAACCTCTTTTCATCTATGAAAACAAGAAATATCAGTGGATGTTGGACTTCATCCATGTGAGAATGATCAGAAATGAAAACCTTGAGTTCTGGAAACCCCTAACTTTTCTGGTTCAGTTGGTATAATTTCTTTTTCTCCTGTCCTTTATCTACTAACCTAGTGAATCCAGTTTAGGAATAAAGTGTCCTAGCGTCAACCTCTCTGTCCTCTAACTGCTCCCAGTTTGGGGGAGGGGGTAGTTTCCATCTCCCTCCTCCAGTCTCAATTCCCAAAAGCATTATCTTTTTTTTTTTTTTAAAGATTTTATTTATTTATTTGAGAGAGAGAGAGAGAGTGCGCGAACACAAGCAGAGGGAAAAGTAGATTTTCTGCTGAGCAGGGAACCTGATGAGGGACTCGATCCCAGGACCCTGAGATCATGACCTGAGCCAAAGGCAGATGCTTAGCCGACTGAGCCACCCAGACGTCCCTCAAAAGCATTATTTTTGAGACCGAGTTGGGAGTCGAGGTAGGATATCTGATCTAGGATCAAAGTCAGTGCCTGGGAGGGCTGCTAAGATACCAGAAACTGGACCACAACCCTCTGAGCTACCACAAATCGCCAACAGTCTGTGACTCTCCAGGATTTTCTGTAACTCATGTTATTTTTTGTGGGTGACTTTTTAATATGTTCTGCTTGTCAATATAAATGTCCGGGACACAGCAGTGCACATTGCACGAGCAGCGGGGGGCAATCCAGATATTGATTTTCTAGCCAGTAACTTGCTGTTGTTTCCCACACCAGGCAGAACAGTCTAAACATACTCCTTGCCCTGGCATTCAAGGCCCTCCATTATGCGGCTCCATCCTAGCTCTCTAGTCCCTTGTGCCCCCTCATGGACCTGTGGCCCTGCCGTATGGACATGATCCATTTCCAAACAAGGCCTGGATCTGCAAAGTTCTGTGTCTTTGCTTGGCCATCCCTTCAGCTGAGAATGCCGTTCCCTCCCTCTGTCAGTGGGACTCATGCTGACTCATGACCCACACTACTAAGTGCTCTGGTCCCAGAAACAGCACAAGAGAGGCACGTACTCCTGATGCCAACCTCAGAAATGATTAGGAAAAAAATGCATCTTAAACATAAGAAGAAACAATCTCACTCAGATTAAGAGAAATGCTAAATAAAACCCCATTAAGATGCAATTTCTAACTTGGCAGTTTGACAAAAATAAAGTTTAATCAAGCACCTACGTTAAGGCTGTGGCTTAACAGACAAATTCATATAGAATGGCAGGTGTCTAAATATATATGATAACTAGGAATGGCTATTTGGAAATATCTAGTAGATTATCCACACATCCATTCTTGACCCTGAAATTTGACTTCCAGGAATGGATCCTACGTATATGTTGTATGTCTCTGTATGTAACCATGTACGTATATTTGGTTATGTAATATAGCACTGTAACTGCAAAAGAGTGTAAAGAATCTGAATGTCTATTAGTAGGCGATTGGTGCATTCATCAATTTTATTAAGTTTATTCTGGTGCATGCATTCAATGCAATATGACATAATTGCCAAAAGAATAAGGGAGCTGTATATGTGTTGATGGGGAATAGTCTGCAAGATAAAGTGTTACGTTAGGCTACAGACATACAGGGCACATTGCCAAAGTGGAGAATATATTTGCTTAAGGAAGGATGAAGAAAATCTCTAAGAGGATATACAAGAAGCTAATTATTATGGTTACTTGTTGCTTTGTTCTGATTTGGTAAAGGAGAAAACTGGGTAGATGTGGAATGTACTGGGAAGAAGGTATGGGCCATAATTTTCATACTTTCAGATGTGTGAAACACATTAATGTGTTACCTAATTGAAAATTAAATAAATAAATTTTCAATTATTAAAGTAGATTTGCCATTTTGGAGGCTAAGTCGAAAGTGGAAATAATGGAATGAAGGGGAGGGAGGAGAGGGCAGGGAGGAAAAGAGAGAGGGGAAAGGAGGGGAAATGAAGGAGGGTAGGAGAGGACAGGGAATGGGATGGGAGGGGAGAGGAGGAAACATAGCATTTGCTTTCCTGATAAAGGCTTCTTTTAGGCTGAAATTGCTCCTGGAATAATAAATTAGATACATTTATTACCATCTTTTTTTCTTTTGATTTCAACAAAAATGACCCATTTCTTAGAACCCAATGGTACTACTTAATCATAGTGTTTGGTCATTTGAGAAACAAATACCCACCAATCCGTTTACTTCACAATGGTAATAACGTGACCAATAAATGGAAGAAAGAATGCTGGATTCGAATTTCAGCACGATCTGTGAGCCTCTGTCACATTAGAAGTCACTTCAGCCATCTGACTCTTCAGTTCTGTTATGAAAAATGGAGTCAAGCCATACTGATCTTATTCTTCCTCCCAGGATGTCATCAGATCCCACTGCAGAGCGGCTGTTGGAGAGCTCCATACTGCCGGCATCACCCCCCAAAGCAGCAGTGCCTTCGGTGCTCTGGCTCGGCCTCCCTCCTCCCTTCCTCACGGCCCTCAGGGACCCCTCAGCTGGGTCACGGAGAGCTGCGCATACCACAGGCGAACGCAGTCCCCAGAGGGTTGCTGTTCCTAGCTTCGTCTTCTTCCAGACCATGGTCAGCTCTCAGTCAGTCTGTCTTCCAGTCTGCCTTCCATAAGACAGCGGAAATGGCTGATGATTTCCAGAAACACATCTACAGTAATTCCTAGGGCCAGGAGCTCAGAGGCCATCATCTTAGAAGAACACTGTTCCCCAAAGACATTACTGTAGACTTGGCACACAAAGACTCAGCTGCCATATTCTCTGGGTTTCCAGAGTAGCCCTTGGTCTCTTCAACAGACATAGGTTCGTAAACAGGAGCCCTTAAAACCAAACTTGGGAACAACCATGATCAGGCATACGAGTTTCTGGCCATTTTGATGGGTTACCTCACAGAAATGCCCGTAGGGACTTCACAGTTGACGAAACACGCAGAGAGGTACACCCTTGTATCCCAATCACTAAAAGACCTAGACATGAACGCAAGGGCTCTCTCCAGAGAAGTTCAAGGCTCCTTGGATGCCTCTCTGGAGTGAATGCCATTGGTAATGCCTGACATTCAAAAACTGTGCTCTTAAAAAACAAAACAAACAAAACAAAACAAAAACAAAACAAACAAAAACTGTGCTCTTATCTATCCAAACAAAAAAGGAGTAGTAATGATTAAATGTTAGCCCACAAGTTAGCAAAAAGTTTACACTTGGCTTTGGAATACACCTCATAGACCCATTACGTACATTTTATTATTCTTCTGACTTGTACTTTGATATGTTGGTGTTCCCAGTAGATCAGCCCCTTGAATTAAAAGAAACAAAACTGGCCAGGAATGAACTGGGGAACAAAATGAACCCCTTACACATTCTTCAGAGGAACCCATGTGTCTGGAGAGAATGGACAGTCCCACCTGATGCACCAGGCATCCTTTGTTCCTCCAAAACGCTCACAAACTCCCTCTTCCCTGGGGCCTCACAGAACATAGGCGATTGAGAAGGCAGCAGCCCACTGCCCCCGGCAGAGAGAGAGTCAACCCCGGTGGGATCCTGAGGGGGTGTTAGCATGTACCCTTAGTGCTGAAATGTCAGAAGCCTGACAGTGGTATTTCCATACAAGAAAGTTCTGCCATCAAGAGAAAGAAAACGTCCCTTCATTCCAGCATGACGCCCTCCTCTGGTGGTGGGGTCAGCAGGTCCACAATTTTGATTTTCAGATTAAAAGGTCCTGATGCTTTTGTGACTGGCTGGGTAATCCTTTGCCACACAGAGGCATTGTCCCACTTGAACTCGCCACAAATGGAGAATAAGCCGCTTCCAGGAGCTCCTTAATTTCCGCGGAGGCTGAAAAATCTCCCTGGCAACCCCGGGGGCAGCTTTGCATTTTGGGGGGGGGGGGGGCTTGGATTTTCAAGGCCAGCCCCACCTCCACCCGTCCCCCGACACACAAAAAGCCTTCTATTTTTTTTTTTTTTTTCAGGGATTACACGGAGGGCAGAGAAAAGAGCAGCCGAAACACGTGACCCAGGGCGTAGCGTGAATAGTTGGGCCCGAAGCCGGCGCTTTGAATCTGTGGCTAATTTACTGCATGGGTTTCCTTTCCTGAGGCTTTGAAGGAGCGGGTTGCACTCCACCCATCACAATCATAATAACGCTGCATATCTTTGAATGCTCAGAGTGCCCTTCACGCCAGGAACTCAAAAGCACTTTGACTTCTTGGGAATAAAATAAAAAGGAGACGCAGAGAAACCCTCATCCCTCAAGTCCCCTGCGTCAAGCCAAAGTTTCCGACGAGGTCTTTTAAGAATATCATCTTATTCCAGCCCTTCGAGAAGCTTCCTCACTAATGCCGAAGGACCCGCGTGCCACAGCCCGACTCTGTCTGCCTCACCCCCACGCGGTGCCCCAAAGCCTACCATGCCTTGTCCCCAAGCACAGAGTCCCAAGCAGGATCACCAGCCCCGCCTGGTCTTCCTGCCATTTGATGTGATCGCAGCTAATTCCTTCCTCTGTTCCCAGAGGTTCGGGGCAACCCGAGAGAATGGGAGCCTAAGAGGATTAAATGTCCACTGAGGAGAGACGTGGAAAACAAACGAGAGGCGCTGAGGAGAGAGGGACCCCGCGTGGGGGGCTCACCCAGGGTGAAGGCTGTAAATTTTTGTTACATCATTTCATCTCAGATTCTAGCTGCAAATGAGGAAGACGGAGGGGCTGGTTGTAAGTCTTTCTAACATCGTGCATGGGGACTGGAGTCCCTAACCCCTCCTTTGGCTCCCAGATGTGATAACTAGGAAAAATGGCTTAAAAACACACCAGGCTTCCAGAGCAACTTAAAATATAATATTTATTTGTAGACGGCATTGATGTTCAAATTCGCATGATTAGGGCGTGAAGCAAAGTCAACTACATACCATTACACAGGGCTTACAACTAGAACGAGTCCCAGACACCTTGTACCTGACATCTGTGGTCACCCTATGCTGTCCTCTAGCTTGGAAATGGATTTTAAATATCACCTGGCTTACCATTTGTTAAAGAAATATGAATTTGGAAGCGAAAGACGACCGATTTTGCGTTGATACAAACAGCCATGTAGTTATCATTGGGGTGCGATCTCAGTCTATTCTTCACATCTGTGGCATCTGTCAGTTCTGGGATTGTTATTACACCAAAAATGAACCCGTCCAGAGTGTGATAGAACGGGTGCCTGTTGTTGTTGTTGTTGTTGTTAACTTGGGGATATAAGATTCCACAGCGCGGTGGTAGAACCACACACACAAGGCTGGTCGCTCCCTTCATTTCCACCTCATCCCACGCTTTGAACGTGGATTCTGGAAAACTGAGCTGGTTACGTGAGTCATGGGGTCCCGGGGCCTCCAGCCTCATTCGGTTCTCCTGACAACTGCCTCCGTCTGGAAAACATTAAATAGCCTCATCCTTTATGTGGATCCACTAGGTTCTATCAAGTTCATGATCAATTATCAACGGATGGTGAAGAATGTTTGAAATCAAAATGGAGGGGAAATAATTAAGGATGAAAAAAGGGAGCTGAAATGAAAGTCGACATTCTCCTGGTGACATGACAAGGAGACAAGGGCCGGGTGTTCCCTTAAACACAATAGCTTTTGATATACTTTTTTAAACCGGAAGATAAGAAATTTGGCTCTGTTAAATGTGAGAAAAAGCAAAACCGAGGTCTAAGTGGATGTATATCTTAAACAGCACTCAGAAGGTTTGGGTTATGGCCCCAAAGCCAGGTTCTTGGCATATTGTTATCCACAAAGGGAAACCTTAAACAAGAACAACTTCTCTCAGAATAGGACCCCCAAAGCCGTAGGGGCTCCCAAGGAAAATCTTTCCCACAGACACTGCCCATGGTACCCCAACCCCCTTACAAACCACCGATCTAAGGGCTGGGACCCTGTCAACCCAGGATGGATACCGACCCTCGCAAGACCAAGCTGCTCCTGCGTGAATCCACCCCACGTTTCTGAAAACCTTAGAAACTGGTGCTGTGAATGTGTAGTCCTACACTAGACAGGGAGACTGCTTTCTCTGCTGGGAGGACTGCCTCTGACCTAACACCAGCCCAGCAGAAACAAAAGGTTCACCCATCAGAAGTTGTGAGATTTCAGCCCCTCTCCTTGTGTTAACAAGTGTACACATGATCACATGTGGGCACGAAGGTGGGGGTGGGGGACATCATGTTCTCCTCTTGAGCTGGTCAGAAAGGCAAGGCTTTTAGTCTTGTACCTTTCATGCCAAGGAATGTAAATTGTCAGACAGAGAGATTGCAAAGAGAGAGAGAGAAGCGGAGAAAGGGAGAGCCTAGGGGGTGGGAGGGAGAGAGCACTGAGCTCATTATCAAGAGGTCTTTCTTCTCCAGCCAGCTTCAGAGAACCATCTGTCGATGGGGCCAGGAAATGCTGGCTGGGAGCTCCACAAAGGAGCTGAGAGGTGCGGGCAGCCTGGCACCTGTGTAAATGTCTGTCACAGCAAGAGTGACCCCATAATCACATCGACCTTGTTTAAGCAGAAAGTTCCCCCTTCAACCTGAGCCTGATTTTAGCGCAGTCCACAAAGCCCCCTCCCCAGGAGGAGCCCAGCCCCTCAGCCCTGCCCTGGAAGTTTCAACTCCTCCCCCAAGGTGGGGGAGAATGTCCTACTCGGGGGTCTTGACATCAAGGACTTTACTGGAAGGACCCCAGCTGGGTGCTTTCTTCTGATTCATCAGCACTTTCAGCCAGGATGCTTGAGATCCATTGTTTGTAAAATAAACTCAGATTCCAAGTTTAAACTTCAGAGGAGAGGAGTGTTGGAAGCACCTCTAGACCCAAGTTCCCAAAAGATCCCATTTCAGTACTCCTACCTGCCCTGCTCCCCTCTCCTGCTTCCTCAGTCCCCCATGATGTGATGTGTTGTTCTCAGCTTGTATGAGAAGGAATTGTTATGCACTGAACTTGGGTGAGAAACTACTTTCATGAAGTCATTGATTACCAGGGGTGTGTAAGCACTCCCTGAATACATAACGCCCGGGTTACCTCTTGTGTTTTGGCTTTCCTGTAGCCCAGAGTTCAAACCTCTGCTTCAGCATAACATAACCTGTATGGACATAAGACGCATGCTACCATACCGATTGGTATTTCTAGTTTCAAGTTCTGTAATGGTATTTAAAGGAGTACACAATGATATCATTTCAAAAACTAAAAACGTCACTCTACAAAGGCACACTAACCATATCACTGACAATAAAGTAAACGCTAACTGAAGCCATTCTAAGACATCATTATAATCATTATAAGCCTGACCATAAAATCTAAGAAACATCACATCCAGCCTGGGTAGGATGGTGAGTAAACCATTCAGTTTTCCATGCCAGTGGGAATGGTTCCAATATTTCTGGCTCAGTGTGTCTGAAGATTAAAGCGACTGTTCAGACTTAGCCTTTATCATTCTGGATATCAGCACCTCCCCTTCCAACAGCATCCCCCCCCCAACATCCAGAAATAAACTAAGGAAAAATTAAATGACTTATAAAAAAGTAGAGGAAAATGAAAATCAACTTAAATGCATTCCAGACCATTTTTGTGCAGAAAAGTTTGCACCATTCACACTGCTGGAATGAACGTCATGTCGCAGAGCTTTCAAGGTAGCAGGGGTGTGCCGGTTCAAGCAGGGGGACATGGTTGTACAATGGGGTGTCCAGGTGAAATGATGAGTTAAGGTGGACCATGTCTGTTTGCATAAGGAGCTCTGCTTTCCTCAGGAACCCCTCGACCAGTTGGAAATAATGCCTAACCCGCTGTGCCCGCAGTGGGAAGGACTCACCTGCCAGGGTAAGATAGACAAGGCAGCTTGGGCAGGGGTTTGGGGGCTGCACGGCTGTGTGATTGTGGGCCATAACTTATCTTCTCTGTGCTTCAGTTTTTCTTAAAATAGCAATAAAAATCTCTCCTACCTCCTAATATCTTGCATACATTAAATGAACTAGTATTTGTGAAGCTCCTAAAAAATTCCCAAGCTCCTATTATAAGCTAGTTGCAAAATGTTCATGCAATACATGAGCCCTATTAAGGTATGAGCTGGACTTTTCCAGGTCTCCCTGTGCTGGCTGGGAACTGGAGGCAGCCCCCTAGTAAGCTAGGAGTCATCTCCAGCCCACAGCTAGCCGAAAAACAGGGACCTAAATCCTCCAACATGAGGACCTGGATTCTGCCATGAAGCTGAATGAGCTTGGAAGATGACCCTGGGCTCCAGCTAAGAATGGTGGGGTTTGGCTGACGCCCTGACTGCAGCCTTCTGAGATCCTGAGCAAAGTATCGGATCAAGGTGTGCCCAAACTACCATGTACAGAAATGCAAGACAATCATTGAGTTTTGTTTTCATCTAGTAAGTTTGTGGTAATTTGTTACACAGCAGCAGCTAGCTCATACAGAGAAAAAAAGGTCTCCACTTCATCAAGAGATATGACCTTGGAGTTCCTTCAAGGGGTATTAATTTTTCTTTTCCATCCACGGTGAAACCTGGCAGCTTTTAGTGATGGAATATGCTCTGTGAAGAGATGCACACTTCACTATTTTCTTCCTTGGAAATACAATTCACCAGCACGAAGGTACAGAGACTTGGGATGATTTGAGTTCCCCGATAATAGGGGGTTTTGCAAATGACACATCAATTCCTATTTCCTCCTCCCATAGACCATGGGGGAAAAAGAGAAAACCAGAAAATCCGGGGAAGCTAATCAAGAAAACAGAACCATTTTGTAACCCATGTCTTTATGATGATTGTTTATATACAAACATTTATTTAAGGTGAACGTGTGTTAAGTTCAACAGAAAGTATAAGCAAATAATCACTGAATTCTGTTTCTATCAATTCCTTTTCCCTCCTACTTTAATCAATGCCCAGCCGTGTATTCCTGCTTTCTGCACTCTATGTAAATTTTGCTTCTTTAATTAATGTCATCATACACGTGTATGCTATTCTGTATCTCATTACCACCCACTGAAGAATGCCTAAAGAACATGGATTGTGGGTCATAAAACTTGGCTTCACGGATGCTTCTTGATGGCTCTGATCTTTTTTAAGCTTTGTAATGTAATAGCTCTGAGTTTCCTACTCCTGAACGGTAAATAGAAGCCTCAGTAATACCCACTCGGAGCCGTGAACGTCAAGTCAAATGTTGACATAACATATCTCCAGCCTTATGAACTGGGAAGAGGTTTGCAAAGTTTGATTCCAACTCCCCTTTCTCTGACAGGCTTGCAGTTACACTCAAGTAGGGCCAGAATAAGTTCAGCCAACAACGGTGGCCTCCGGGCACCTTTCCTTACGTTCCCTACAGTTTGAGGAATGAAGAGAGTGACTGACCAGCCCCACCTGAGAGCTGGGGCAGCAGTCCCTGGGACAAGGTCATGGCACTGTAGTGGTGCCTTCAGGGCCGAAGGCCATCTGAATACAGCTGGAATGGTAGCCTCTGGACACAGGGCAGGGAGCCCATACTCATCAGCACTGTAGGGACTGCCTTTCCTTTGGGGGCCAATTCAACTCCACCATTCTGGCCAACAGTAACAACAAAATCCCAGCCCCCATACGAATTCCTCCTCTTCTCTCCAGAGGGTCCATGGGGTGAAGAGGAGAATGCTGTGATTCTGGGTAAGGGAGAGAGCTAGGGCTGTAAGTCTCCATCCTGTCCTTCTGGGACCTGCCCTGATCTGTGACACCCATCCAATACTTTCCCTTGTGTTATGCCCCCACAACCCCAGGCTGGTGTTGCTGGCTCCTGTCCCACCCAACCCCCTTCCCAACCAAGTGTGGGGGGATACAGGATCTAGGGGTAATCATGACATCACTCTAACTTACTTTAAGAAACACGTGACGTCACTAACAAAGTTTGATGAAATCCAGCTTTGGGGTCAGAAATCAGATCCCGAAGTTTCCGTTGCCAGCTCCCCACCCCCGGCTACCTGCACAGGGTCAACTGCTTGTCCTCCTCACACCTCCATTTCCTCCACAGTAAGTGGCGAAATGGGTGGTCCTGGCTTTGTCTTGGCTCTCTGTCTGGTACTGAGGCTTACATGAAACGAGCAGATGCTAGAGGCTAAGAAGGATGTGGGTGACAGTTTACATCATCAGTGCACCCCACATAGCTAAGGGAAGCCTTCCCAACTTGTTCACACCTCAGCTGTCACCTCTCTGAACAACGAATCCCACCCATGACATTGGCAATGGGATAACCTTGACAGCATCGCTAACAAGGTGGCAACTCCATTATCATCTTGGCTCTGAGATGACCTGAAGGTCCACACCCACGCCGTCAATAGGATCTGCCCTTTGTCAAAAGAAGGTTGTGCTCAGGACTTTCTTAGGGTCGTCATATTTTGATGTGAGCCCCCTTTTCGCTGGTTGTGCCATCTTACTCTGCTCGAGTATTTACTCTGCCTCTCCAGTGCTCCACGGTGGGACAGTTAATGGATGGGGCTAGCAGGGTTCCTGCTACTCGGGGAAAAGTGCTCACAACCCTGGTTGTTGCTTCCATAGCACCTACTACATGCTGGACACCGCTCCAAGCAGGCCACACACTGGCTCATTTACTCCTAAGACAACATTTTCAAGAAGACAGAAATCACAAGCCCATGGTCACACAGTAAGAGGTAGAGAGCCCTGAGCCATTGAAGGGTCAACAGCCTTTCCATTGTTGAATAAGACAGGAAAGAGTCCTATACTGGGTTTGGAGGGCTTTTGATGGATGGATTTTCATTCCATCTCAAAACCTCAAGAGGCAGAGATTTTTACTGTGAACACACACATACATATCTTTCTCTTTATATTCTGTCTCTGTGTTTTGCTCTCATTATACTTTTCACTATATAGCATAGTGGGTATTTTACTTTGTTCCTTATTCTTTCTCCCAATTAGAATATAGATGGTGGCGTTTTATCCCTTTTATTCCCCACTCCTGGGTTTCCCATACCTAGAACACGGCATGTAATTGGTAGTCAATAAGAAATGGTTGAACAAATGCCCATTTTACAGATGGGAAAACAAACTCAGTAGTTGTCTGACTTATTCAGGATGGCAGAGCTGGTTAGTCACAGGCCTGGGATTTGAACTCTGGGCATCCCCACCTGGAGTCACTACTCTTCTCTGTCCTCTTTATGAGAAAACACCCTTATTTTTTTTAAAGATTTTATTTATTTATTTGACAGAGAGAGAGATCATAAGTAGGCAGAGAGGCAGGCGGAGGAGGAGGGGGAGGCATGCTCCCCGCTGAGCAGAGAGCCTCATGTGGGGCTGGATCCCAGGACCCTGAGATCATGACTTGAGCTGAAGGCAGAGGCTTAACCCACTGAGCAACCCAGGTACCCCAGAAAATACCCCTGTTGAGAGACATTTTTCTCTGGTCTTTCCACTTAGCATCCCAGGCACCTTTCATTGATAAAAAATGAATCTCATCTCCATTCTCCTTAACATTCCTCCACATTTGCAAACAGTTAATTGTTCCATCTTATCCACCCACCTCCCCCCGCCCCCACCACCCCCGACTCCTTGGGTCTTCACGCAGAGCAGCTTTTCTACCTCTCTCTCCCCAGGACATGTTTTCGTCTGTCCTTCTGAAAGCATGCTGCAGATCTCACCTCAGGGTGGGGAGATGTTGAAGAAGAGCAAGCCAGCTGTTTGCCCAAGGGGCATGTGCTACTCCTCCCTTCCTTCCCTATCCCCTGCCGCCTGCTCCCCAGCAAGGGGCCTGGCCCACTCTTCTTCATCCCACCCATTGACATGGCTGGTTTGAAGTCGCAAGAGTGTGGCCCCGTCCTCTGCAAAGGCAGGAGATTCACCGGCAGCCTGGCTCGCCCATCCGTGAGGCAGAGGAAGGTGGCCAATGTCCTCCAGCTCCTCCGGAGGCTGAAATCAAGACTGAGCAGGTCTGCGCCAACGTCCCATCCTCTGTGTTCAGACTTGGTGCTGTCACATTCCTCACATAATTCCCCGTCCTTGTGCCTGCAAGGCACAGCCACTGTGTGGGAAGGGCACCCTTTCCTAATGAGCTTGGCTAAATCCAACGTCTCTTGGCCGTGTGGGCGCCCCTTGGCCCCTGGGGGCTCCTGTAAGTGGTGGCAGGTGGAAGGGAGTAAACACAAGTAGGAGGTGGGGAACTTCTCAATCAAGTCCCAATCCCGGGAAACCCAACATCACATCTGCCTTTCTGGTTTATTAAAAAAAAAAAAAAAAATCAGGCGGAGAAATCTCTGGGTGGCCAGGTAGAGTCTGCTGGTGACAGGATCCAAAATCAGGCAGAGAAATCTCTGGGTGGCCAGGTAGAGCCTACTGGTGACAGGATCCCCACTTAAGTTGTTTGCAAAACCTAGAAGGCAAGGCTGCCTGGACACCCCTCCTGAAAACACGTATACCTGTGAGTTCAGACCCTCCTATTGACCCCTCAATCGCCACCCTACGTTGGTGAGACAATCACACCCATATGTTCACAGTGCTCTGCTCTCCTTCCCGGAATCAAGAATTGCTTAGTTCCTCCTCCGTCACCAACAATGAGCCCAGCAGGAGCAAAGCTGAGTGATATGGGACATTTCATGACCAAGGACTTCTCTGGAGGCTAATATTTACCTTTGAGCCTTGCCCCTTCTAGAGGTGGCCTCCATGACTTCAGGAAGTTCTGCCCCTTGAAGATCTTTCATCTGGAAGCCTCCAGAACATTCTGGACATTATCATGCCTCATGGAATGGTGGCTTGGCAGATGTTAAAATACCCATTTCTCAAATGGGAAAAGTAGGTTCTTTGAAGGTAATAGCATTCAGAAGCATCTCCGAAGTTACTCCCAAGTGATTATTTGAAGTACAAATGGCTGTTTTGATCTTAGGACTCCCCTGTGTGGGCCCTGACAGCAGCTCCGCGCTGACAGCCTTGGAGTTGGGCACCAACGAGTAATGGCCGCAGGCCTGCCCCAGTCTCCCCCATGGTCACGGCCCCTCTGTGCTCCAAGCCAGATGTGTGCTGCTATGGGAATATCATCTTTCCCCTTGCTAAGCACCTGGTGTACTGGGCATTCTCCCATTTTCCCTAAGAGGTATTGTTCTTCAATTACCAGGTAGGCAATGGGCTTTGGCTTTCCCTTCCAAAATAAAACATTATGGAGGCTACAGAGAAGAATCCCAATGATGTCCATTGAAGGCAAGTGCAACTTCCACTGAAGTTAGGAAAGGAAAGGAAGAAAGGAAGGAAGAAGGAAGAAAAGAAGGTGCCTTGGAAAGGAAGGAAAA